>NC_060192.1:41423624-41615725 GCF_021184085.1 Oncorhynchus gorbuscha
AGGGCTGGAGTTACCATCTATGATCTAGATGACTGGAGTTACCATCTCTGGTCTAGAGGACTGGAGTTACCATCTCTGGTCTAGATGACTGGAGTTACCATCTCTGGTCTAGAGGACTGGAGTTACCATCTCTGGTCTAGAGGACTGGAGTTACCATCTCTGGTCTAGAGGACTGGAGTTACCATCTCTGGTCTAGAGGACTGGAGTTACCATCTCTGGTCTAGAGGACTGGAGTTACCATCTCTGGTCTAGAGGACTGGAGTTACCATCTCTGGTCTAGAGGACTGGAGGACTGGAGTTACCATCTCTGGTCTAGAGGACTGGAGTTACCATCTCTGGTCTAGAGGACTGGAGTTACCATCTCTGGTCTAGAGGACTGGAGGACTGGAGTTACCATCTCTGGTCTAGAGGACTGGAGTTACCATCTCTGGTCTAGAGGACTGGAGTTACCATCTCTGGTCTAGAGGACTGGAGTTACCATCTCTGGTCTAGAGGACTGGAGTTACCATCTCTGGTCTAGAGGACTGGAGTTACCATTTCTGGTCTAGAGGACTGGAGTTACCATCTCTGGTCTAGAGGACTGGAGGACTGGAGTTACCATCTCTGGTCTAGAGGACTGGAGTTACCATCTCTGGTCTAGAGGACTGGAGTTACCATCTCTGGTCTAGAGGACTGGAGTTACCATCTCTGGTCTAGAGGACTGGAGTTACCATCTCTGGTCTAGAGGACTGGAGTTACCATTTCTGGTCTAGAGGACTGGAGTTACCATCTCTGGTCTAGAGGACTGGAGTTACCATCTCTGGTCTATAGGACTGGAGTTACCATCTCTGGTCTAGAAGACTGGAGTTACCATCTCTGGTCTAGAGGACTGGAGTTACCATCTCTGGTCTAGAGGACTGGAGTTACCATCTCTGGTCTAGAGGACTGGAGTTACCATCTCTGGTCTAGAGGACTGGAGTTACCATCTCTGGTCTAGAGGACTGGAGTTACCATCTCTGGTCTAGAGGACTGGAGGACTGGAGTTACCATCTATGATCTAGAGGACTGGAGGGCTGGAGTTACCATCTCTGGTCTAGAGGACTGGAGGGCTGGAGTTACCATCTCTGGTCTAGAGGACTGGAGTTACCATCTCTGGTCTAGAGGACTGGAGTTACCATCTCTGGTCTAGAGGACTGGAGTTACCATCTCTGGTCTAGAGGACTGGAGTTACCATCTCTGGTCTAGAGGACTGGAGGACTGGAGTTACCATCTCTGGTCTAGAGGACTGGAGTTACCATCTCTGGTCTAGAGGACTTGAGTTACCATCTCTGGTCTAGAGGACTGGAGGACTGGAGTTACCATCTCTGGTCTAGAGGACTGGAGTTACCATCTCTGGTCTAGAAAACTGGAGGACTGGAGTTACCATCTGTTACGTTCCCCAGTTGATGTGTTGTAGTTTGTATGTTTGCATGTGTATATTTTAGGAAATGGCTTCCTAAAATCCCTCAAGCAGCTGATTGGTCGAATCTCCATGGCTAATCGGAGAGCTGACCCCGCCCCCTCGTCAAGACAGCTGTCTCCAATTACCCATTCCATCTGAAGATATATAAATGTCAGTGTTCTGTTCAGGAGGGAGAATTTTTGCTGGAAGTAGATTTGCTAGAGAGTTTTGCTGGGAGGTCATTGCTGAGAGTTGGTATGTTTAGTGAGTTTGTTGCTCAGATAGAGATTATTTGACATCCTTTGTTTCTTAGTTTGTTTGTGAAAATGGTTTAATATTCTGTTTCATTTGTTCCCAGGGGGGAAGGGGAAAGCACCTAGGGAGTGCTTAGGCAAGAGGCCCGCGGGCATACATATACCCGTAGTATATACACTGTCTAGGCACACTAGGTAAGACCTGGGCGGACCACCCCCTGTATTTTGGTTAGTGCACCGGGTGGTGCTAAATTAGGTAAGTAGTGGGTAGGCGGGTAAGATAGGAGAGGGGGGGGGGTGCTTTGAGATTTAATTTCTTTGCTTTGGTTCCGTCCAGCCCCTTTTCCCCATATTACCGTGTAAAGGAATAAAGTCCTTGTAAACGGTACCACATTCTGCCTGTTGTCATCCTTATTCGCACCTACAGTCCATACCTTTTTCACTTCACGGAGAGTTGAGTTGTAGCAGGGTGTCGCGTTCCCTCTTCATAGAGGCGTGCGTAACACCATCTCTGGTAGAGATGACTGGAGTTACCCAATTTTTTTCCCACTGATCTTTGTCGATAGCGCTATTAACTTCAGGGCAGCAATGTTGAGAGCAGTAGCAACACATTTGCAGTTCTCCATGATATCTTTGGTAGCAAGGATGATCTAAACACACCGTGCAGCTCATGTTATAGAATGCTACATAGCAGACCAATCCAAGTCCAGCTCCTCCATTATCTCAGCCTATCATGTATAGAGGGAAGGTTCCTGTCTTATTAAGTGGGGAAAACCAACTAGGTTCGTAATTTAACAATTTTATTGATGGCAAAAAAGGCTCACATGTTCCAGAAAGCCAAAAACACATTTTGATTAAAGGTTTTTTTTTTAATGAAAATAAATACGTTCAAATGCCTCAAATCTCTCTCCGTTCCTCCCTCTCTTTCTTGCTCCTCATCAAAACTCCTGATTGATTTTCAACAGGCACTGTGTGTGTGTGTGTGTGTGTGTGTGTGTGTGTGAGTACCAGGAATGAGTGATCCCTCAGGGGAAATAAAAGAAACCAGCTTATCTGCAACAGAGTAATTATCATAACATCAACAACAGGTAAACACACCCACAACAACACTCTACTAGCATCACTACAGGTAAACACACCCACAACAACACTCTACTAGCATCACTACAGGTAAACACACCCACAACAACACTCTACTAGCATCACTACAGGTAAACACACCCACAACAACACTCTACTAGCATCACTACAGGTAAACACACCCACAACAACACTCTACTAGCATCACTACAGGTAAACACACCCACAACAACACTCTACTAGCATCACTACAGGTAAACACACCCACAACAACACTCTACTAGCATCACTACAGGTAAACACACCCACAACAACACTCTACTAGCATCACTACAGGTAAACACACCCACAACAACACTCTACTAGCATCACTACAGGTAAACACACCCACATCACTCTACTGGCATCACTACAGGTAAACACACCCACAACACTCTACTAGCATCACTACAGGTAAACACACCCACATCACTCTACTGGCATCACTACAGGTAAACACACCCACAACACTCTACTAGCATCACTACAGGTAAACACACCCACAACACTCTACTAGCATCACTACAGGTAAACACACCCACAACACTCTACTAGCATCACTACAGGTAAACACACCCACAACAACACTCTACTAGCATCACTACAGGTAAACACACCCACAACAACACTCTACTAGCATCACTACAGGTAAACACACCCACAACAACACTCTACTAGCATCACTACAGGTAAACACACCCACAACAACACTCTACTAGCATCACTACAGGTAAACACACCCACAACACTCTACTAGCATCACTACAGGTAAACACACCCACAACAACACTCTACTAGCATCACTACAGGTAAACACACCCACAACAACACTCTACTAGCATCACTACAGGTAAACACACCCACAACAACACTCTACTAGCATCACTACAGGTAAACACACCCACATCACTCTACTGGCATCACTACAGGTAAACACACCCACATCACTCTACTGGCATCACTACAGGTAAACACACCCACAACACTCTACTGGCATCACTACAGGTAAACACACGCACATCACTCTACTGGCATCACTACAGGTAAACACACCCACAACACTCTACTAGCATCACTACAGGTAAACACACCCACAACAACACTCTACTAGCATCACTACAGGTAAACACACCCACAACAACACTCTACTAGCATCACTACAGGTAAACACACCCACAACAACACTATACTAGCATCACTACAGGTAAACACACCCACAACAACACTCTACTGGCAACACTACAGGTAAACACACCCACAACACTCTACTAGCATCACTACAGGTAAACACACCCACATCACTCTACTGGCATCACTACAGGTAAACACACCCACATCACTCTACTGGCATCTCTACAGGTAAACACACCCACAACACTCTACTAGCATCACTACAGGTAAACACACCCACAACACTCTACTAGCATCACTACAGGTAAACACACCCACAACACTCTACTGGCATCACTACAGGTAAACACACCCACATCACTCTACTGGCATCACTACAGGTAAACACACCCACAACAATCTACTAGCATCACTACAGGTAAACACACCCACAACAACACTCTACTAGCATCACTACAGGTAAACACACCCACAACACTCTACTAGCATCACTACAGGTAAACACACCCACAACTCTCTACTAGCATCACTACAGGTAAACACACCCACAACACTCTACTAGCATCACTACAGGTAAACACACCCACAACACTCTACTAGCATCACTACAGGTAAACACACCCACAACAACACTCTACTAGCATCACTACAGGTAAACACACCCACAACAACACTCTACTAGCATCACTAAAGGTACACACCAACAACAACACACTACTAGCATCACTACAGGTAAACACACCCACAACAACATTCTACTAGCATCACTACAGGTAAACACACCCACAACACTCTACTAGCATCACTACAGGTAAACACACCCACAACACTCTACTAGCATCACTACAGGTAAACACACCCACAACATTCCACTAGCATCACTACAGGTAAATACACCCACAACATTCTACTAGCATCACTACAGGTAAACACACCCACAACAACACTCTACTAGCATCACTACAGGTAAACACACCCACAACAACACTCTACGAGCATCACTACAGGTAAACACACCCACAACACTCTACTAGCAACACTACAGGTAAACACACCCACAACATTCCACTAGCATCACTACAGGTAAACACACCCACAACACTCTACTAGCATCACTACAAGTACACGCCCACAACACTCTACTAGCATCACTACAGGTAAACACACCAAGAACAACACTCTACGAGCATCACTACAGGTAAGCACACCCACAACAACACTCTACGAGCATCACTACAGGTAAGCACACATCAATCTTCTCTACAGTAAAGCCTCCATCCTGAGAGAGATGGAATCTCACTTCTCATATATTTACCCTCTGATATTTTTCCACTGTGTGTGTCTGTGTGTATGAGAGAGAGAGAGAGAGAGAGAGAGAGAGAGAGAGAGAGAGAGAGAGAGAGAGAGAGAGAGAGAGAGAGAGAGAGAGAGAGAGAGAGAGAGAGAGAGAGAGCATGTTCATTTTGCGTGTGTTTTGAATTCATTTCTGTCAAGAGCGGGCGCAAGATCCCCAAACAATATCAGTGTTGTCGGTGAGAGGAGAGAGAGACTTGATAACAGTTATTATCATCTCTAAGAAAACACACACACACACACACACACACACACACACACACACACACACACACACACACACACACACACACACACACACACACACACACACACACACACACACACACACACACACACACACACACACACAGGCAATGCACACACACACTCAGCATACAGGCATGCACACACACACACGAATACTCAGGCATATAGGCAATGCACACAAACACACATACTCAGGCATACAGGAAATGCACACACACACACACGCTCAGGCATACAGGCAATGCACACACACACATACTCAGGCGTACAGGCTGAAGGTCAGGCCCTATCCTACCCAGGCCTGTGAAGGTCAGGTACTACCCGACCCAGGCCTGTGACAGTCAGACCCTACTCTACCCAGAACTGTGAAGGTCAGGCCCTATCCTACCCAGGCCCGCTTGCTTCGGCCAAATTTAAGGTCCGGCCCGAAACCAGAAATAAATTCCTTCGTTAGTAAATTCATTACCTGCTCCTCTCGGTCTGTCACTCACTCCCTGCGCTCAGGCAACTCACTCTGCATGCACTCTGCTCATTGCAGCTTTGAGTATGTGATTATCAATAGCAACGGCTCAATGAAGGGACATGAGAGTTAGCTGTTAGCTACATTTCATCACTCTAAACTCAGACTAAACTCTGTGAAATACTCTCTTCTGTTTTATATTTGATGAGGTTGAAACACTTCTGACACCATGTTATGATGTTAGTCAGATATGACTGTTACTGTGCAGCAGAACACGAGCAAATGGCTTAAACATGTTGGTGATCTAGTGATAGCTGAGCCCTGACCTCACCCTAGTTATTGATGAGACAACAGACCCATCCCTAGTTATTGATGAGACAACAGACCCTACCCATCCCTAGTTATTGATGAGACAACAGACCCTACCCATCCCTAGTTATTGATGAGACAACAGACCCATCCCTAGTTATTGATGAGACAACAGACCCTACCCATCCCTAGTTATTGATGAGACAACAGACCTTACCCATCCCTAGTTATTGATGAGACAACAGACCCATCCCTAGTTATTGATGAGACAACAGACCCTACCCATCCCTAGTTATTGATGAGACAACAGACCCATCCCTAGTTATTGATGAGACAACAGACCCTACCCATCCCTAGTTATTGATGAGACAACAGACCTTACCCATCCCTAGTTATTGATGAGACAACAGACCCATCCCTAGTTATTGATGAGACAACAGACCTTATCCATCCCTAGTTATTGATGAGACAACAGACCCTACCCATCCCTAGTTATTGATGAGACAACAGACCTTACCCATCCCTAGTTATTGATGAGACAACAGACCTTACCCATCCCTAGTTATTGATGAGACAACAGACCCTACCCATCCCTAGTTATTGATGAGACAACAGACCCATCCCTAGTTATTGATGAGACAACAGACCCATCCCTAGTTATTGATGAGACAACAGACCCTACCCATCCCTAGTTATTGATGAGACAACAGACCCATCCCTAGTTATTGATGAGACAACAGACCCATCCCTAGTTATTGATGAGACAACAGACCCATCCCTAGTTATTGATGAGACATCAGACCCATCCCTAGTTATTGATGAGACAACAGACCCTACCCATCCCTAGTTATTGATGAGACAACAGACCCATCCCTAGTTATTGATGAGACAACAGACCCATCCCTAGTTATTGATGAGACAACAGACCTTACCCATCCCTAGTTATTGATGAGACAACAGACCTTACCCATCCCTAGTTATTGATGAGACAACAGACCCATCCCTATTGATGAGACAACAGACCCTACCCATCCCTAGTTATTGATGAGACAACAGACCCTACCCATCCCTATTATTGATGAGACCCCCTACCCATCCCTAGTTATTGATGAGACAACAGACCCTACCCATCCCTAGTTATTGATGAGACAACAGACCTTACCCATCCCTAGTTATTGATGAGACAACAGACCTTACCCATCCCTAGTTATTGATGAGACAACAGACCCATCCCTAGTTATTGATGAGACAACAGACCTTACCCATCCCTAGTTATTGATGAGACAACAGACCCTACCCATCCCTAGTTATTGATGAGACAACAGACCTTATCCATCCCTAGTTATTAATGAGACAACAGACCCATCCCTAGTTATTGATGAGACAACAGACCCATCCCTAGTTATTGATGAGACAACAGACCTTACCCATCCCTAGTTATTGATGAGACAACAGACCCATCCCTAGTTATTGATGAGACAACAGACCCTACCCATCCCTAGTTATTGATGAGACAACAGACCCTACCCATCCCTAGTTATTGATGAGACAACAGACCCATCCCTAGTTATTGATGAGACAACAGACCCATCCCTAGTTATTGATGAGACAACAGACCCATCCCTAGTTATTGATGAGACAACAGACCCTACCCATCCCTAGTTATTGATGAGACAACAGACCCTACCCATCCCTAGTTATTGATGAGACAACAGACCTTATCCATTCCTAGTTATTAATGAGACAACAGACCCATCCCTAGTTATTGATGAGACAACAGACCCATCCCTAGTTATTGATGAGACAACAGACCTTACCCATCCCTAGTTATTGATGAGACAACAGACCCATCCCTAGTTATTGATGAGACAACAGACCTTACCCATCCCTAGTTATTGATGAGACAACAGACCCTACCCATCCCTAGTTATTGATGAGACAACAGACCTTACCCATCCCTAGTTATTGATGAGACAACAGACCCATCCCTAGTTATTGATGAGACAACAGACCCATCCCTAGTTATTGATGAGACAACAGACCCATCCCTAGTTATTGATGAGACAACAGACCCTACCCATCCCTAGTTATTGATGAGACAACAGACCCTACACATCCCTAGTTATTGATGAGACAACAGACCCATCCCTAGTTATTGATGAGACAACAGACCCATCCCTAGTTATTGATGAGACAACAGACCCATCCCTAGTTATTGATGAGACAACAGACCCTACCCATCCCTAGTTATTGATGAGACAACAGACCCTACCCATCCCTAGTTATTGATGAGACAACAGACCCATCCCTAGTTATTGATGAGACAACAGACCCATCCCTAGTTATTGATGAGACAACAGACCCATCCCTAGTTATTGATGAGACAACAGACCTTACCCATCCCTAGTTATTGATGAGACAACAGACCCATCCCTAGTTATTGATGAGACAACAGACCTTACCCATCCCTAGTTATTGATGAGACAACAGACCCTACCCATCCCTAGTTATTGATGAGACAACAGACCTTACCCATCCCTAGTTATTGATGAGACAACAGACCCATCCCTAGTTATTGATGAGACAACAGACCCATCCCTAGTTATTGATGAGACAACAGACCTTACCCATCCCTAGTTATTGATGAGACAACAGACCCTACCCATCCCTAGTTATTGATGAGACAACAGACCCTACCCATCCCTAGTTATTGATGAGACAACAGACCCTACCCATCCCTAGTTATTGATGAGACAACAGACCCTACCCATCCCTAGTTATTGATGAGACAACAGACCCTACCCATCCCTAGTTATTGATGAGACAACAGACCCTACCCATCCCTAGTTATTGATGAGACAACAGACCCATCCCTAGTTATTGATGAGACAACAGACCCTACCCATCCCTAGTTATTGATGAGACAACAGACCCTACCCATCCCTAGTTATTGATGAGACAACAGACCCATCCCTAGTTATTGATGAGACAACAGACCCATCCCTAGTTATTGATGAGACAACAGACCCATCCCTAGTTATTGATGAGACAACAGACCCTACCCATCCCTAGTTATTGATGAGACAACAGACCCTACCCATCCCTAGTTATTGATGAGACAACAGACCCATCCCTAGTTATTGATGAGACAACAGACCCATCCCTAGTTATTGATGAGACAACAGACCCATCCCTAGTTATTGATGAGACAACAGACCCATCCCTAGTTATTGATGAGACAACAGACCCATCCCTAGTTATTGATGAGACAACAGACCCTACCCATCCCTAGTTATTGATGAGACAACAGACCCATCCCTAGTTATTGATGAGACAACAGACCCTACCCATCCCTAGTTATTGATGAGACAACAGACCTTACCCATCCCTAGTTATTGATGAGACAACAGACCCATCCCTAGTTATTGATGAGACAACAGACCCTATCCATCCCTAGTTATTGATGAGACAACAGACCCATCCCTAGTTATTGATGAGACAACAGACCCATCCCTAGTTATTGATGAGACAACAGACCCTACCCATCCCTAGTTATTGATGAGACAACAGACCCTACCCATCCCTAGTTATTGATGAGACAACAGACCCACCCATCCCTAGTTATTGATGAGACAACAGACCCTACCCATCCCTAGTTATTGATGAGACAACAGACCCATCCCTAGTTATTGATGAGACAACAGACCCATCCCTAGTTATTGATGAGACAACAGACCCTACCCATCCCTAGTTATTGATGAGACAACAGACCCATCCCTAGTTATTGATGAGACAACAGACCCATCCCTAGTTATTGATGAGACAACAGACCCATCCCTAGTTATTGATGAGACATCAGACCCATCCCTAGTTATTGATGAGACAACAGACCCTACCCATCCCTAGTTATTGATGAGACAACAGACCCATCCCTAGTTATTGATGAGACAACAGACCCATCCCTAGTTATTGATGAGACAACAGACCTTACCCATCCCTAGTTATTGATGAGACAACAGACCTTACCCATCCCTAGTTATTGATGAGACAACAGACCCATCCCTAGTTATTAATGAGACAACAGACCCTACCCATCCCTAGTTATTGATGAGACAACAGACCCTACCCATCCCTAGTTATTGATGAGACAACAGACCCTACCCATCCCTAGTTATTGATGAGACAACAGACCCTACCCATCCCTAGTTATTGATGAGACAACAGACCTTACCCATCCCTAGTTATTGATGAGACAACAGACCTTACCCATCCCTAGTTATTGATGAGACAACAGACCCATCCCTAGTTATTGATGAGACAACAGACCTTACCCATCCCTAGTTATTGATGAGACAACAGACCCTACCCATCCCTAGTTATTGATGAGACAACAGACCTTATCCATCCCTAGTTATTAATGAGACAACAGACCCATCCCTAGTTATTGATGAGACAACAGACCCATCCCTAGTTATTGATGAGACAACAGACCCACCCATCCCTAGTTATTGATGAGACAACAGACCCATCCCTAGTTATTGATGAGACAACAGACCCTACCCATCCCTAGTTATTGATGAGACAACAGACCCTACCCATCCCTAGTTATTGATGAGACAACAGACCCATCCCTAGTTATTGATGAGACAACAGACCCATCCCTAGTTATTGATGAGACAACAGACCCATCCCTAGTTATTGATGAGACAACAGACCCTACCCATCCCTAGTTATTGATGAGACAACAGACCCTACCCATCCCTAGTTATTGATGAGACAACAGACCCTATCCATTCCTAGTTATTGATGAGACAACAGACCCATCCCTAGTTATTGATGAGACAACAGACCCATCCCTAGTTATTGATGAGACAACAGACCTTACCCATCCCTAGTTATTGATGAGACAACAGACCCATCCCTAGTTATTGATGAGACAACAGACCCACCCATCCCTAGTTATTGATGAGACAACAGACCCCTTTACCCATCCCTAGTTATTGATGAGACAACAGACCCCCATCCCTAGTTATTGATGAGACAACAGACCCATCCCTAGTTATTGATGAGACAACAGACCCATCCCTAGTTATTGATGAGACAACAGACCCATCCCTAGTTATTGATGAGACAACAGACCCTACCCATCCCTAGTTATTGATGAGACAACAGACCCTACCCATCCCTAGTTATTGATGAGACAACAGACCCATCCCTAGTTATTGATGAGACAACAGACCCATCCCTAGTTATTGATGAGACAACAGACCCATCCCTAGTTATTGATGAGACAACAGACCCTACCCATCCCTAGTTATTGATGAGACAACAGACCCTCCCTAGTTATTGATGAGACAACAGACCCATCCCTAGTTATTGATGAGACAACAGACCCCCATCCCTAGTTATTGATGAGACAACAGACCCATCCCTAGTTATTGATGAGACAACAGACCCATCCCTAGTTATTGATGAGACAACAGACCCATCCCTAGTTATTGATGAGACAACAGACCCTACCCATCCCTAGTTATTGATGAGACAACAGACCCTACCCATCCCTAGTTATTGATGAGACAACAGACCCATCCCTAGTTATTGATGAGACAACAGACCCATCCCTAGTTATTGATGAGACAACAGACCCATCCCTAGTTATTGATGAGACAACAGACCCCCATCCCTAGTTATTGATGAGACAACAGACCCTACCCATCCCTAGTTATTGATGAGACAACAGACCCATCCCTAGTTATTGATGAGACAACAGACCCTACCCATCCCTAGTTATTGATGAGACAACAGACCCTACCCATCCCTAGTTATTGATGAGACAACAGACCCTCCCTCCCTAGTTATTGATGAGACAACAGACCCTACCCATCCCTAGTTATTGATGAGACAACAGACCCTACCCATCCCTAGTTATTGATGAGACAACAGACCCATCCCTAGTTATTGATGAGACAACAGACCCATCCCTAGTTATTGATGAGACAACAGACCCTACCCATCCCTAGTTATTGATGAGACAACAGACCCTACCCATCCCTAGTTATTGATGAGACAACAGACCCATCCCTAGTTATTGATGAGACAACAGACCCATCCCTAGTTATTGATGAGACAACAGACCCATCCCTAGTTATTGATGAGACAACAGACCCACCCATCCCTAGTTATTGATGAGACAACAGACCCATCCCTAGTTATTGATGAGACAACAGACCCATCCCTAGTTATTGATGAGACAACAGACCCCCATCCCTAGTTATTGATGAGACAACAGACCCATCCCTAGTTATTGATGAGACAACAGACCCATCCCTACCCCCTATCCCTAGTTATTGATGAGACAACAGACCCATCCCTAGTTATTGATGAGACAACAGACCCATCCCTAGTTATTGATGAGACAACAGACCCATCCCTAGTTATTGATGAGACAACAGACCCATCCCTAGTTATTGATGAGACAACAGACCCTACCCATCCCTAGTTATTGATGAGACAACAGACCCATCCCTAGTTATTGATGAGACAACAGACCCATCCCTAGTTATTGATGAGACAACAGACCCTACCCATCCCTAGTTATTGATGAGACAACAGACCCATCCCTAGTTATTGATGAGACAACAGACCCATCCCTAGTTATTGATGAGACAACAGACCCATCCCTAGTTATTGATGAGACAACAGACCCTACCCATCCCTAGTTATTGATGAGACAACAGACCCTACCCATCCCTAGTTATTGATGAGACAACAGACCCTACCCATCCCTAGTTATGAGACAACAGACCTGATGATGAGACAACAGACCCTACCCATCCCTAGTTATTGATGAGACAACAGACCCATTACCCATCCCTAGTTATTGATGAGACAACAGACCTTACCCATCCCTAGTTATTGATGAGACAACAGACCCATCCCTAGTTATTGATGAGACAACAGACCTTACCCATCCCTAGTTATTGATGAGACAACAGACCCTACCCATCCCTAGTTATTGATGAGACAACAGACCCATCCCTAGTTATTGATGAGACCATCCCTAGTTATTGATGAGACAACAGACCCATCCCTAGTTATTGATGAGACAACAGACCCATCCCTAGTTATTGATGAGACAACAGACCTTACCCATCCCTAGTTATTGATGAGACAACAGACCCATCCCTAGTTATTGATGAGACAACAGACCCTACCCATCCCTAGTTATTGATGAGACAACAGACCCTACCCATCCCTAGTTATTGATGAGACAACAGACCCATCCCTAGTTATTGATGAGACAACAGACCCATCCCTAGTTATTGATGAGACAACAGACCCATCCCTAGTTATTGATGAGACAACAGACCCATCCCTAGTTATTGATGAGACAACAGACCCATCCCTAGTTATTGATGAGACAACAGACCCATCCCTAGTTATTGATGAGACAACAGACCCTACCCATCCCTAGTTATTGATGAGACAACAGACCCTACCCATCCCTAGTTATTGATGAGACAACAGACCTTACCCATCCCTAGTTATTGATGAGACAACAGACCCATCCCTAGTTATTGATGAGACAACAGACCCATCCCCCTAGTTATTGATGAGACAACAGACCCATCCCTAGTTATTGATGAGACAACAGACCCTACCCATCCCTAGTTATTGATGAGACAACAGACCCTACCCATCCCTAGTTATTGATGAGACAACAGACCCTACACATCCCTAGTTATTGATGAGACAACAGACCCATCCCTAGTTATTGATGAGACAACAGACCCATCCCTAGTTATTGATGAGACAACAGACCCTACCCATCCCTAGTTATTGATGAGACAACAGACCCTACCCATCCCTAGTTATTGATGAGACAACAGACCCTACCCATCCCTAGTTATTGATGAGACAACAGACCCATCCCTAGTTATTGATGAGACAACAGACCCATCCCTAGTTATTGATGAGACAACAGACCCATCCCTAGTTATTGATGAGACAACAGACCTTACCCATCCCTAGTTATTGATGAGACAACAGACCCTACCCATCCCTAGTTATTGATGAGACAACAGACCTTACCCATCCCTAGTTATTGATGAGACAACAGACCCTACCCATCCCTAGTTATTGATGAGACAACAGACCCATCCCTAGTTATTGATGAGACAACAGACCCATCCCTAGTTATTGATGAGACAACAGACCCATCCCTAGTTATTGATGAGACAACAGACCTTAGTTATTGATGAGACCCATCCCTAGTTATTGATGAGACAACAGACCCTACCCATCCCTAGTTATTGATGAGACAACAGACCCTACCCATCCCTAGTTATTGATGAGACAACAGACCCTACCCATCCCTAGTTATTGATGAGACAACAGACCCTACCCATCCCTAGTTATTGATGAGACAACAGACCCATCCCTAGTTATGAGACAACAGACCATCCCTAGTTATTGATGAGACAACAGACCCTACCCATCCCTAGTTATTGATGAGACAACAGACCCATCCCTAGTTATTGATGAGACAACAGACCCTACCCATCCCTAGTTATTGATGAGACAACAGACCCTACCCATCCCTAGTTATTGATGAGACAACAGACCCCCATCCCTAGTTATTGATGAGACAACAGACCCATCCCTAGTTATTGATGAGACAACAGACCCATCCCTAGTTATTGATGAGACAACAGACCCATCCCTAGTTATTGATGAGACAACAGACCCCCTACCCATCCCTAGTTATTGATGAGACAACAGACCCTACCCATCCCTAGTTATTGATGAGACAACAGACCCATCCCTAGTTATTGATGAGACAACAGACCCATCCATCCCTAGTTATTGATGAGACAACAGACCCATCCCTAGTTATTGATGAGACAACAGACCCATCCCTAGTTATTGATGAGACAACAGACCCATCCCTAGTTATTGATGAGACAACAGACCCTACCCATCCCTAGTTATTGATGAGACAACAGACCCTATCCCTAGTTATTGATGAGACAACAGACCTCCCATCCCTAGTTATTGATGAGACAACAGACCCATCCCTAGTTATTGATGAGACAACAGACCCATCCCTATCCCTAGTTATTGATGAGACAACAGACCTTCCCTATCCATCCCTAGTTATTGATGAGACAACAGACCCATCCCTAGTTATTGATGAGACAACAGACCCATCCCTAGTTATTGATGAGACAACAGACCTTACCCATCCCTAGTTATTGATGAGACAACAGACCCATCCCTAGTTATTGATGAGACAACAGACCTCCCTACCCATCCCTAGTTATTGATGAGA
Organism: Oncorhynchus gorbuscha; assembly: GCF_021184085.1. Taxonomy (NCBI): domain Eukaryota; kingdom Metazoa; phylum Chordata; class Actinopteri; order Salmoniformes; family Salmonidae; genus Oncorhynchus; species Oncorhynchus gorbuscha. Next base: position 41,439,251 of record NC_060192.1, read on the forward strand.
CAACAGACCCTACCCATCCCTAGTTATTGATGAGACAACAGACCCTACCCATCCCTAGTTATTGATGAGACAACAGACCCATCCCTAGTTATTGATGAGACAACAGACCCATCCCTAGTTATTGATGAGACAACAGACCCATCCCTAGTTATTGATGAGACAACAGACCCTACCCATCCCTAGTTATTGATGAGACAACAGACCCTACCCATCCCTAGTTATTGATGAGACAACAGACCCATCCCTAGTTATTGATGAGACAACAGACCCATCCCTAGTTATTGATGAGACAACAGACCCATCCCTAGTTATTGATGAGACAACAGACCCTACCCATCCCTAGTTATTGATGAGACAACAGACCCATCCCTAGTTATTGATGAGACAACAGACCCATCCCTACCCATCCCTAGTTATTGATGAGACAACAGACCTTACCCATCCCTAGTTATTGATGAGACAACAGACCCTAGTTATCCCTAGTTATTGATGAGACCATCCCTAGTTATTGATGAGACAACAGACCCTACCCATCCCTAGTTATTGATGAGACAACAGACCCTACCCATCCCTAGTTATTGATGAGACAACAGACCCTACCCATCCCTAGTTATTGATGAGACAACAGACCCTACCCATCCCTAGTTATTGATGAGACAACAGACCCTACCCATCCCTAGTTATTGATGAGACAACAGACCCATCCCTAGTTATTGATGAGACAACAGACCCTACCCATCCCTAGTTATTGATGAGACAACAGACCCTACCCATCCCTAGTTATTGATGAGACAACAGACCCTACCCATCCCTAGTTATTGATGAGACAACAGACCCATCCCTAGTTATTGATGAGACAACAGACCCATCCCTAGTTATTGATGAGACAACAGACCCATCCCTAGTTATTGATGAGACAACAGACCCTACCCATCCCTAGTTATTGATGAGACAACAGACCCTACCCATCCCTAGTTATTGATGAGACAACAGACCCATCCCTAGTTATTGATGAGACAACAGACCCATCCCTAGTTATTGATGAGACAACAGACCCATCCCTAGTTATTGATGAGACAACAGACCCATCCCTAGTTATTGATGAGACAACAGACCCATCCCTAGTTATTGATGAGACAACAGACCCTACCCATCCCTAGTTATTGATGAGACAACAGACCCATCCCTAGTTATTGATGAGACAACAGACCCATCCCTAGTTATTGATGAGACAACAGACCCTACCCTATCCAACAGTTATTGATGAGACAACAGACCCATCCCTAGTTATTGATGAGACAACAGACCTTATCCATCCCTAGTTATTGATGAGACAACAGACCCATCCCTAGTTATTGATGAGACAACAGACCCATCCCTAGTTATTGATGAGACAACAGACCTTATCCATCCCTAGTTATTGATGAGACAACAGACCCCCATCCCTAGTTATTGATGAGACAACAGACCCATCCCTAGTTATTGATGAGACAACAGACCCTACCCATCCCTAGTTATTGATGAGACAACAGACCTTACCCATCCCTAGTTATTGATGAGACAACAGACCTTACCCATCCCTAGTTATTGATGAGACAACAGACCCTACCCATCCCTAGTTATTGATGAGACAACAGACCCATCCCTAGTTATTGATGAGACAACAGACCCATCCCTAGTTATTGATGAGACAACAGACCCTACCCATCCCTAGTTATTGATGAGACAACAGACCCATCCCTAGTTATTGATGAGACAACAGACCCATCCCTAGTTATTGATGAGACAACAGACCCATCCCTAGTTATTGATGAGACAACAGACCCATCCCTAGTTATTGATGAGACAACAGACCCTACCCATCCCTAGTTATTGATGAGACAACAGACCCATCCCTAGTTATTGATGAGACAACAGACCCATCCCTAGTTATTGATGAGACAACAGACCTTACCCATCCCTAGTTATTGATGAGACAACAGACCTTACCCATCCCTAGTTATTGATGAGACAACAGACAGACCCATCCCTAGTTATTGATGAGACAACAGACCCTACCCATCCCCCATAGTTATTGATGAGACAACAGACCCTACCCATCCCTAGTTATTGATGAGACAACAGACCCTACCCATCCCTAGTTATTGATGAGACAACAGACCCTACCCATCCCTAGTTATTGATGAGACAACAGACCTTACCCATCCCTAGTTATTGATGAGACAACAGACCTTACCCATCCCTAGTTATTGATGAGACAACAGACCCATCCCTAGTTATTGATGAGACAACAGACCCATCCCTACCCATCCCTAGTTATTGATGAGACAACAGACCCTACCCATCCCTAGTTATTGATGAGACAACAGACCTTATCCATCCCTCCCTAGTTATTGATGAGACAACAGACCCATCCCTAGTTATTGATGAGACAACAGACCTTACCCATCCCTAGTTATTGATGAGACAACAGACCCATCCCTAGTTATTGATGAGACAACAGACCCTACCCATCCCTAGTTATTGATGAGACAACAGACCCTACCCATCCCTAGTTATTGATGAGACAACAGACCTTATCCATTCCTAGTTATTAATGAGACAACAGACCCATCCCTAGTTATTGATGAGACAACAGACCCATCCCTAGTTATTGATGAGACAACAGACCTTACCCATCCCTAGTTATTGATGAGACAACAGACCCATCCCTAGTTATTGATGAGACAACAGACCTTACCCATCCCTAGTTATTGATGAGACAACAGACCCTACCCATCCCTAGTTATTGATGAGACAACAGACCTTCCCTAGTTATTGATGAGACCAGACCCATCCCTAGTTATTGATGAGACAACAGACCCATCCCTAGTTATTGATGAGACAACAGACCCATCCCTAGTTATTGATGAGACAACAGACCCATCCCTAGTTATTGATGAGACAACAGACCCTACCCATCCCTAGTTATTGATGAGACAACAGACCCTACACATCCCTAGTTATTGATGAGACAACAGACCCATCCCTAGTTATTGATGAGACAACAGACCCATCCCTAGTTATTGATGAGACAACAGACCCTACCCATCCCTAGTTATTGATGAGACAACAGACCCTACCCATCCCTAGTTATTGATGAGACAACAGACCCTACCCATCCCTAGTTATTGATGAGACAACAGACCCATCCCTAGTTATTGATGAGACAACAGACCCATCCCTAGTTATTGATGAGACAACAGACCCATCCCTAGTTATTGATGAGACAACAGACCTTACCCATCCCTAGTTATTGATGAGACAACAGACCCTACCCATCCCTAGTTATTGATGAGACAACAGACCTTACCCATCCCTAGTTATTGATGAGACAACAGACCCCCTACCCATCCCTAGTTATTGATGAGACAACAGACCCATCCCTAGTTATTGATGAGACAACAGACCCATCCCTAGTTATTGATGAGACAACAGACCCATCCCTAGTTATTGATGAGACAACAGACCCATCCCTACCCATCCCTAGTTATTGATGAGACAACAGACCCTACCCATCCCTAGTTATTGATGAGACAACAGACCCTACCCATCCCTAGTTATTGATGAGACAACAGACCCTACCCATCCCTAGTTATTGATGAGACAACAGACCCTACCCATCCCTAGTTATTGATGAGACAACAGACCCATCCCTAGTTATTGATGAGACAACAGACCCTACCCATCCCTAGTTATTGATGAGACAACAGACCCATCCCTAGTTATTGATGAGACAACAGACCCTACCCATCCCTAGTTATTGATGAGACAACAGACCCTACCCATCCCTAGTTATTGATGAGACAACAGACCCATCCCTAGTTATTGATGAGACAACAGACCCATCCCTAGTTATTGATGAGACAACAGACCCATCCCTAGTTATTGATGAGACAACAGACCCATCCCTAGTTATTGATGAGACAACAGACCCTACCCATCCCTAGTTATTGATGAGACAACAGACCCTACCCATCCCTAGTTATTGATGAGACAACAGACCCATCCCTAGTTATTGATGAGACAACAGACCCATCCCTAGTTATTGATGAGACAACAGACCCATCCCTAGTTATTGATGAGACAACAGACCCATCCCTAGTTATTGATGAGACAACAGACCCTACCCATCCCTAGTTATTGATGAGACAACAGACCCATCCCTAGTTATTGATGAGACAACAGTCCCATCCCTAGTTATTGATGAGACAACAGACCCATCCCTAGTTATTGATGAGACAACAGACCCATCCCTAGTTATTGATGAGACAACAGACCTTATCCATCCCTAGTTATTAATGAGACAACAGACCCATCCCTAGTTATTGATGAGACAACAGACCCATCCCTAGTTATTGATGAGACAACAGACCTTACCCATCCCTAGTTATTGATGAGACAACAGACCCATCCCTAGTTATTGATGAGACAACAGACCTTACCCATCCCTAGTTATTGATGAGACAACAGACCCTACCCATCCCTAGTTATTGATGAGACAACAGACCTTACCCATCCCTAGTTATTGATGAGACAACAGACCCATCCCTAGTTATTGATGAGACAACAGACCCATCCCTAGTTATTGATGAGACAACAGACCCATCCCTAGTTATTGATGAGACAACAGACCCTACCCATCCCTAGTTATTGATGAGACAACAGACCCTACACATCCCTAGTTATTGATGAGACAACAGACCCATCCCTAGTTATTGATGAGACAACAGACCCATCCCTAGTTATTGATGAGACAACAGACCCTACCCATCCCTAGTTATTGATGAGACAACAGACCCTACCCATCCCTAGTTATTGATGAGACAACAGACCCTACCCATCCCTAGTTATTGATGAGACAACAGACCCATCCCTAGTTATTGATGAGACAACAGACCCATCCCTAGTTATTGATGAGACAACAGACCTTACCCATCCCTAGTTATTGATGAGACAACAGACCCATCCCTAGTTATTGATGAGACAACAGACCTTACCCATCCCTAGTTATTGATGAGACAACAGACCCTACCCATCCCTAGTTATTGATGAGACAACAGACCCATCCCTAGTTATTGATGAGACAACAGACCTTACCCATCCCTAGTTATTGATGAGACAACAGACCCTACCCATCCCTAGTTATTGATGAGACAACAGACCTTACCCATCCCTAGTTATTGATGAGACAACAGACCCATCCCTAGTTATTGATGAGACAACAGACCTTACCCATCCCTAGTTATTGATGAGACAACAGACCCTACCCATCCCTAGTTATTGATGAGACAACAGACCTTACCCATCCCTAGTTATTGATGAGACAACAGACCCATCCCTAGTTATTGATGAGACAACAGACCCATCCCTAGTTATTGATGAGACAACAGACCCATCCCTAGTTATTGATGAGACAACAGACCCTACCCATCCCTAGTTATTGATGAGACAACAGACCCTACACATCCCTAGTTATTGATGAGACAACAGACCCATCCCTAGTTATTGATGAGACAACAGACCCATCCCTAGTTATTGATGAGACAACAGACCCTACCCATCCCTAGTTATTGATGAGACAACAGACCCTACCCATCCCTAGTTATTGATGAGACAACAGACCCTACCCATCCCTAGTTATTGATGAGACAACAGACCCATCCCTAGTTATTGATGAGACAACAGACCCATCCCTAGTTATTGATGAGACAACAGACCTTACCCATCCCTAGTTATTGATGAGACAACAGACCCATCCCTAGTTATTGATGAGACAACAGACCTTACCCATCCCTAGTTATTGATGAGACAACAGACCCATCCCTAGTTATTGATGAGACAACAGACCCATCCCTAGTTATTGATGAGACAACAGACCTTACCCATCCCTAGTTATTGATGAGACAACAGACCCATCCCTAGTTATTGATGAGACAACAGACCTTACCCATCCCTAGTTATTGATGAGACAACAGACCCTACCCATCCCTAGTTATTGATGAGACAACAGACCCTACCCATCCCTAGTTATTGATGAGACAACAGACCCTACCCATCCCTAGTTATTGATGAGACAACAGACCCTACCCATCCCTAGTTATTGATGAGACAACAGACCCTACCCATCCCTAGTTATTGATGAGACAACAGACCCTACCCATCCCTAGTTATTGATGAGACAACAGACCCATCCCTAGTTATTGATGAGACAACAGACCCTACCCATCCCTAGTTATTGATGAGACAACAGACCCTACCCATCCCTAGTTATTGATGAGACAACAGACCCATCCCTAGTTATTGATGAGACAACAGACCCATCCCTAGTTATTGATGAGACAACAGACCCATCCCTAGTTATTGATGAGACAACAGACCCTACCCATCCCTAGTTATTGATGAGACAACAGACCCTACCCATCCCTAGTTATTGATGAGACAACAGACCCATCCCTAGTTATTGATGAGACAACAGACCCATCCCTAGTTATTGATGAGACAACAGACCCTACCCATCCCTAGTTATTGATGAGACAACAGACCCATCCCTAGTTATTGATGAGACAACAGACCCTACCCATCCCTAGTTATTGATGAGACAACAGACCCATCCCTAGTTATTGATGAGACAACAGACCCTACCCATCCCTAGTTATTGATGAGACAACAGACCCATCCCTAGTTATTGATGAGACAACAGACCCATCCCTAGTTATTGATGAGACAACAGACCCATCCCTAGTTATTGATGAGACAACAGACCCATCCCTAGTTATTGATGAGACAACAGACCCATCCCTAGTTATTGATGAGACAACAGACCCATCCCTAGTTATTGATGAGACAACAGACCCATCCCTAGTTATTGATGAGACAACAGACCCATCCCTAGTTATTGATGAGACAACAGACCCATCCCTAACCTGATGTATGATGTCGGGGTTCGTCGGGCAGCAGAGATCTAAGTGGAATTCCTCTCTCCATGAAATGAATGAGAGGTTTATTAATTCAGGAGTGTTGGTGTTGAACATCCCAAACAGTCATTCTGATTCCTGATATAAATTAACCTTTTTTGAGTAACTAAAACCATAATATTTCTCCAGATTTAAAACTGCTAAATCTCAAACTACCAGGAAGTAAAGACAGACTGAGTGGACGGAGAACAAGCCCGGCAGTTCTTAGAAAACACCGATATCACACAACATGGACGCCGTATTGCAGTGAAATTTCCTCAAGCATATGTGCTGATGCACAAAAGCAACTCAAACAACATTGAAAATGCATGTAACATCTAATCCTGTCATACACCACATTATGGTTTCACAAATGAGTTGTTTATCCAACTGTTTGGTTATTGTAACAGCGTGAATTAAGATAACATGCTGGCTGTATAATTTAGTTTGCTTGCCCAAACCTCTAATTATATTTGCTGACACACTGCAGTTCCCATTTAGTTACCAGGTGACTAGCTACCTAAACCACGCCGTCATCTGTGATGTTGGTTACGAGGCGGTACTTATTTAAATTAGGTAAGAGAATAAGACGTTACCATTGGTGTATTAATAATCCCGCCTCCATCCCTCCTTCTGTGTTCGATGGTGGGGAGGGACCAGTCATTTGATGACCAATCTTTATCAATATAGAAGCAACAGTCATTTGATGACCAATCTTTATCAATATAGAAGCAACAGTCATTTGATGACCAATCTTTATCAATATAGAAGCAACAGTCATTTGATGACCAATCTTTATCAATATAGAAGCAACAGTCATTTTTCAAACTTTGGTTGTCCTACTTGGTTTTGGTTTCATCCAAATGATTTTGACTGTTTGGGACCTTTAATAGTGTCATTTTTATTCTGTGTAGAGTAAAACAATGCAAACACCCAAAACCACACCCCTCATTATCATATTTCCCAGCATGCTTTATTTGCAGGTAGATTATTTTGAAGTGTTTGTTTCAATATCTGTGTTTTTGCATGCACAATGATTGATTGACTGTTAATTATTTATGTATAGCATAAGAACAACCCCCCCCCCAAAATCTCCCCTCCCCCAAAATAATCTGTAGTTAGTTGGATTTATTCCACCCATTACTGAGATGGTTGTTCTAGTTTACATGGTGTAGGGAATCCCCAATGTCTGATTCTCCTAACCTTGGCAGTCATTCTAAATGCAGTTTACGATTCAAACTTCAAATTGCTGGATGTCACTTTACAAGCCACAATAATAATATGGATTGCTTGATATGGCCTGCAAACCAGGAGTTTCAGGGTAAAACTAGGCTGTTGTGGTAATAGTCTGATGATATTTTAATGTATTGTCACAAAGGGTTAAATGACAAGGATTAAATATTCACGTATCCTCTCACTTGGTGACGACTACAGGGTTGATGCAACAACCAGGTCTTTGTCACTAGCAAACACAGTCATCGGTGGTAATTCCAACATTCAATAAAGGCAATCGTGGGATATTTGCAAATATTTGCTGACATTAGCATATATCCCAGTGTGCCTTTAGAGTGAAAGTTAGAATTACCACCCATGACTGTGTGTACTAGTGTCAGAGACTTAGCCATTTGCATCATTGCATGTTTAGCTTCTATGAATTGCTACAAATACCACAAGGTCCATCTTTCATTGCCTGTTAACTTCCTGTCACAGTGGCATGATGTATTTGACCTGCTCACCTCTTCCATTTTGTCAAATTATGACGACACACCACACACACATTCGAGTGATGTGAATAGAGGGTGATATGTGGGACTGAACCTGTGTGACTCAGCTCTTTCCGATTGAACTGAGAGGCCAGCTCTGGATAAGAGCGTCTGCTAAATGACTTAAATGTAAATGAAGGGATGGATGACTATTTATCTTTAAGGAGACTGAAAAGAGAAGAGGAAAAAAACAGTGGATGTGTATCATCAAGTATTATAAAGTAGAACCAAGTATGATGATTGAGTTGGAGGCGTGCGTGGCCACGCAGTCGTGGGTGAACAGGGAGTACAGGAGAGGGCTCAGAACGCACCCTTGTGGGGCCCCCGTGTTGAGGATCAGCGGGGAGGAGATGTTGTTGCCTACCCTCACCACCTGGAGGCGGCCCGTCAGGAAGTCCAGTACCCAGTTGCACAGGGCGGGGTCTCGAGCTTGATGACGAGCTTGGAGGGTACTATGGTGTTGAATGCCGAGCTGTAGTCGATGAACAGCATTCTCACATAGGTATTCCTCTTGTCCAGATGGGTTAGGGCAGTGTGCAGTGTGGTTGAGATTGCGTCGTCTGTGGACCTATTTGGGCGGTAAGCAAATTGGAGTGGGTCTAGGGTGTCAGGTAGGGTGGAGGTGATATGGTCCTTGACTAGTCTCTCAAAGCACTTCATGATGACGGAAGTGAGTGCTACGGGCGGTAGTCGTTTAGCTCAGTTACCTTAGCTTTCTTGGGAACAGGAACAATGGTGGCCCTCTTGAAGCATGTGGGAACAGCAGACTGGTATAGGGATTGATTTAATATGTCCGTAAACACACCGGCCAGCTGGTCTGCGCATGCTCTGAGGGCGCGGCTGGGGATGCCGTCTGGGCCTGCAGCCTTGCGAGGGTGAACACGTTTAAATGTCTTACTCACCTCGGCTGCAGTGAAGGAGAGACCGCATGTTTTCGTTGCAGGCCGTGTCAGTAGCACTGTATTCAAGTACAAGTATCATCAAGTACTCTCGTTGGTTGCTAGAGCATTGTGATGGTGCAGTGGTTTAGGCAGCGTGCTCCGATCACCAGTTTGCTCCCAGTGTTGGTCCATCATTACTATTATTATTTTGTGAGTGCAGAGGAAGACATATATCAACGTTCTCAGAACCTTTTCAAACGTCCAGAAATAGTCTCTCTCTCTTTCACGCTCTCAGACCTGGTCTCTCCCTCTCAGACTTATCTCTCTACAGTAAATGACCCTTCTCTCTCTCCCTCTCAGACTATCTCTCTATAGTAAATAACCCTTCTCTCTCTCCCTCTCAGACTATCTCTCTATAGTAAATAACCCTTCTCTCTCTCCCTCTCAGACTATCTCTCTACAGTAAATAACCCTTCTCTCTCTCCCTCTCAGACTATCTCTCTATAGTAAATAACCCTTCTCTCTCTCCCTCTCAGACTATCTCTCTATAGTAAATAACCCTTCTCTCTCTCCCTCTCATGACTATCTCTCCCTCTCATAGTAAATAACCCTTCTCTCTCTCCTCTCAGACTATCTCTCAGTAAATATCTCTCTCCCTCTCAGACTAGTAAATAACCCTTCTCTCTCTCCCTCTCAGACTATCTCTCTATAGTAAATAACCCTTCTCTCTCTCCCTCTCAGACTATCTCTCTACAGTAAATAACCCTTCTCTCTCTCCCTCTCAGACTATCTGTCTATAGTAAATAACCCTTCTCTCTCTCTTTCACGCTCTCAGACCTGGTCTCTCCCTCTCAGACTAGTAAATAACCCTTCTCTCTCCCCTCTCAGACTATCTCTCTATAGTAAATAACCCTTCTCTCTCTCCCTCTCAGACTATCTCTCTACAGTAAATAACCCTTCTCTCTCTCCCTCTCAGACTATCTCTCTACAGTAAATGACCATTCTCTCTCTCTCCCTACCTTAAGCTCTGTGTGTGACTGCTGTGTCTACATGGGAGCAGTGACCTCACCTCTCACTGACTCCTGTCGACCTTCCATTCACCAATCACTTCTACAGCTTCAACACAGTGTGTGTGTGTGTGTGTGTGTGTGTGTGTGTGTGTGTGTGTGTGTGTGTGTGTGTGTGTGTGTGTGTGTGTGTGTGTGTGTGTGTGTGTGTGTGTGTGTGTGTGTGTGTGTGTGTGTGTGTGTGTGTGTGTGTGTGTGTGTGTGTGTGTGTGTGTGTGTGTGTGTGTGTGTGTGTGTGTCATAACTAGCTCCTAACTGAGACACACACACACCCTGTGCTGACTCCTGTGATGTCTCAGGTATAATGATGGACACTGATGGGATAAGAAGCTCAGTAACCTTGCTGTGATTAAATAAGGCTTGTCAGGGAGATGGATAAAATGCAGGATCAGTCTATTCGTTCTACGTGTACATCTTCTGCATATATATTGCCCATAAGGGCCAGTACATTTAAGGCAACGGTTTTGTAAAAAAAAAAAAAAGTCATTTTTTTTTACCTAGGCAACTTGGGGATTCAAACCAGCGACATTTTGGTTAATGGTCCAATTCTCTTAACAACTAGGCTACCTAAAACCCATTAGCCAGTAGCCATACTCATCTGAGGTCATCAATAATATAGCTGTAAGAGTTGTCTTGAAAGGGCTTTATTGATTTTAACACAACTTTTTTTTTTGTGCTATTGATTTCTTAAATATTTCACTTTTTCATGTCTCAAATGTAAGGGTTGTAAAAATTCTGTGAACTTTCAACAAATTCCGTGGATTTCCAGAAATCCTGGCTGAAGTAGTCCAGATATCTGATCGTGGAAAAAACCTCCAACCGGGATTTAGAAAAAAACAACAACAGGGAATTGCCAACTCAAAAATGTCCAACGGCCAATCAAGATGTCTCATTAAAGGCTCAATGCAGCTGTTATTATCTTAATATAAAATCATTAAGTGCCTGTGATTGTTTTTAATACAAATGGTCAAAACAAAAATGACTTGTTTCTGTAAAAGGGCTTTCATTGGTTTGGGATACCTATTCTTATTGGTCAATAAACTAATTTACTGCCTGGTGATGTCACACAATTATTCAGACCCTTTCCTCAGTACTTTGTTGAAGCACCTTTGGCAGTGATCACAGCCTCGAGTCGTCTTGGGTATGACAGTACAAGCTTGGTACACCTGTATTTGGGGAATTTCCCCCATTCTTCTCTGCAGAGCCTCACAAGCTCTGTCAGGTTGGATGGGGAGCGTCGCTGCACAGCTATTTTCAGGTCTTTCCAGAGATGTTCGATCGGGATGGTGCCAGGTTTCCTCCAAACGTGACGCTTGGCATTCAGGTCAAAGGGTTCAATCTTGGTTTCATCATACCAGAGAATCTTGTATCTCATGGTCTGAGAGTCTTTAGTTGCTTTTTGGCCTGATTGGTGGAGTGCTGCAGAGATGGTTACCCTTCTGGAAGGTTCTCCCATCTCCACAGAGGAACTCTGGAGTTCTGTCAGAGTGACCATTGAGGTATTGTGTGTAGATTGACAAAGATTTTTTAAATTTAGTCCATTTTAGAATAGGCCTGTGAAAAAACGCCCTAATTGAGGTAATGTGTACATGTAGGTAGGGGTAAAGACTAGACAACAGGATAGATAATAGACAGTAACAGCAGTGTTGGTAGTAGGGTAGGTAATATAATGTAGGTAGAGGTAAAGACTAGACAACAGGATAGATAATAGACAGTAACAGCAGTGTTGGTAGTAGGGTAGGTAATATAATGTAGGTAGAGGTAAAGACTAGACAACAGGATAGATAATAGACAGTAATAATAATAATAATAATATATGCCATTTAGCAGACGCTTTTATCCAAAGCGACTTACAGTCATGTGTGCATACATTCTACAGGGTGGTCCCGGGGATACCCTGGCGTTATGCTCTAGAGCTACAGTAACAGCAGTGTTGGTAGTAGGGTAGGTAATATAATGTAGGTAGGGGTAAAGACTAGGAAACAGGATAGATAATAGACAGTAACAGCAGTGTTGGTAGTAGGGTAGGTAATATAATGTAGGTAGAGGTAAAGACTAGACAACAGGATAGATAATAGACAGTAACAGCAGTGTTGGTAGTAGGGTAGGTAATATAATGTAGGTAGAGGTAAAGACTAGACAACAGGATAGATAATAGACAGTTACAGCAGTGTTGGTAGTAGGGTAGGTAATATAATGTAGGTCAAATGAGTCAAATGAAGATCTTTGAGAGTATTTTTGGTGACAGCTTGGGGCAGAATGTACACAGCCATGGCGGTAATCCCTGAGAGCTCTCTCATAAGGTAAAAAGGGTGACAATTGATGACCAAGTTTAAGTCGGGAGAGCAGAAGTTCGCAAGTTTCCTTTATGTTTCCCCCCGTCGTACCACCTGTTATTGGTCATAAAGCAGAGACCTCCGCCTTTGTTCTTGCCCGCTTCCTATCTACACGATGAAAAACCTGCTGGTTGTATATGATCCGTGTTGATGTCAGAGGAAAACCAGGTCTCAGAAAAACAGAGTATGTTGCTAAGTCTGACGTCCTTCTGGAAGGAGATTCTTAATCTGAGTTTGTCCAGTTTATTAATAACTGGACAGTGACGAGTAGAATGCTCGGTAACGGAGGACGGGTTGCACGGTGTCTAAATCTCACTATCCCCCACATCCACCTCTCCGCCCGGCACATCACCAAAGAAGCTAGACTATTGTTCGGCCGTTGTTCATCCGTCACTGCGAATTCCGGAAGTTTGGGTGGACGGTTAGTATCCACCGATTCATATTCCAATAGTTGTACTTGGGTGTATGAAGTAATGCACAAAACACATTTTGAGAAAAGCATTAGAAAAAAACATAAGAAAAATTCTCCATGAGCAAAATCTTAGCTATATAAGGCAGGGCCTATTTTACACGCAGAAGGCTGAACACACGAAGAGAAAAAGCAGGTGAGCCTCCATTTTAGTTTAGTGGAAAAAAAAGACGTTTTTATATTAAGGATTTTCCTGTAAAGAAAACTATTTAGTTGAAATGTTTTTAACGTTTAAATGTTCACATCTTTGGTTTCTCAAATGATTGCCTCACCTGGTTCACAAACTACTTCTCTGATATAGTTCAGTGTGTCAAATCGGAGGGTCTGTTGTCCGGACCTCTGGCAGTCTCTATGGGGGTGCCACAGGGTTCAAACCTCGGGCCGACTCTTTTCTGTATACATCAATGATGTCGCTCTTGCTACTGGTGGTTCTCTAATCCACCTCAACGCAGACGACACCATTCTGTATACTTCTGGCCCTTCTTTGGACAGTATGCTAACTAACCTCCAGACGAGCTTCAATGCCATACAACTCTCCTTCCGTGGCCTCCAACTGCTCTTAAACGCAAGTAAAACTAAATGCATGCTCTTCAACCGATCGCTGCCCGCACCTGCCCGTCCAGCATCACTACTATGGACGGTTCTGACTTAGAATACGTGGGCAACTACAAATACCTAGGTGTCTGGTTAGACTGTAAACTCTCCTTCCAGACCCACATTAAGCATCTCCATTCCAAAACTAAATCTAGAATCGGCTTCCTATTTCGCAACAAAGCATCCTTCACTCATGCTGCCAAACATACCCTCGTAAAACTGACTATCCTACCGATCCTCAACTGCGGGATGTCATTTACAAAATAGCCTCCAATATGCAACAAATTGGATGCAGTCTATCACAGTGCCATCCGTTTTGTCACCAAAGCCCCATATCCTACCCATCATTGCGACCTGTATGCTCTCGTTGGCTGGCCCTCGCTTCGTACTCGTCGCCAAACCCACTGGCTCCAGGTCATCTACAGTCTTTGCTAGGTAAAACCCCGCCTCATCTCAGTTCACTGGTCACCATAGCAGCACCCACATGTATCACATGCTCCAGCAGATATATTTCACTGCTCACCCCCAAAGCCCATTCCTCATATGGCCGCCTTTCCTTCCAGTTCTCTGCTGCCAACGACTGGAACGAATTGCAAAAATCGCTAAAGCTAGAGACTCTTATCTCCCTCACTAACTTCAAGCACCAGCTGTCAGAGCAGCTCACGGATCACTGCAACTGTACATAGCCCATCTGTAAACAGCCCATCGAACTACCTCATCCCTATACTGTATTTATTTATTTATTTTTGCTCCTTTGCACCCAGTATCTCTACTTGCATTCATCTTCTGCACATCTTTCACTCCAGTGTTTAGCTGCTATATCGTAATTACCTCGCAACTATGGCCTATTGTATTGCCTCCTCCCTTATCTTACCGTCATTTACACTGCATATAGACTTTTTCTTTTTCAATGCTATATATATATATAATATATTTACTTTTTCAATTGTATTATTGACTGCATGGTTTGTTTATTCCATGTGTAACTCTGTGTTGTTGTTTGTGTCGAACTACTTTGCTTTATCTTGGCCAGGTCGAACAGTTATAAATGAGAACTTGTTCTCAACTGGGCTACCTGGTTAACGAGCTTACCTGGTTAAATAAAGGTGAAATGAAATCAAATAAATATCACACAAACACACAGAGAGAGAGAGAAGCATCATGACAGGAATTCAGATTACACATTGACTGGTGTTGTGCTGAGGAGTGAGCTAACTATTTACACACACACACACACACACACACACACACACACACACACACACACACACACACACACACACACACACACACACACACACACACACACACACACACACACACACACACACACACACACACACACACACACACACACACAGAGAGAGAGAGAGAGAAGACTGAGATAGAGAGAGACTCACACACACCACACACATACACACACACACACACAGAAGACTGAGATAGAGAGAGAGACACACACACACACACACACACACACACACACACACACACACACACACACACACACACACACACACACACACACACACACACACACACACACACTGTGGGAATACTGTGCTGCCAGTCAAAGAGGCATTTCATCCAGCCTGACAGTGACAGACACAGCCTGATAAGCGTCCACAGAGAAGAGGCCAAAACACACACACACTGTGTTGACAGACATAAATGTAGATCTTCATTTGATCACTCTTTTGTTGCTGAGAATGTTCCTGCATATTTGCAGTGTATTTTAGTTTTTTTTTTAAGTCTGAAGTTTGTAGATTCCAATTTTATATTTCAGACTTAATTTGCCCTAACGAAAAATGAATCAACCGCTACAAAAATGTTGATTATACATATCCACATAATAATTGACATTTCCTGTTGCTACAGGAACATTTTTACTGATGTAGCAAACTGGCTCAAATTAAGATCCTACATCTGTAGACGCAGTTTCAATCAATAGTGTCTTTAATGCCAAGCCTGACACACTGGGACAAGGATGGCCTTCACACACACACACACACACACACACACACACACACACACACACACACACACACACACACACACACACACACACACACACACACACACACACACACACACACACACACACA
The DNA here is from genome assembly GCF_021184085.1 of Oncorhynchus gorbuscha. Classification (NCBI taxonomy): domain Eukaryota; kingdom Metazoa; phylum Chordata; class Actinopteri; order Salmoniformes; family Salmonidae; genus Oncorhynchus; species Oncorhynchus gorbuscha. Next base: position 41,455,461 of record NC_060192.1, read on the forward strand.
CACACACACACACACACACACATCCCCTTAACTACCCTGAATGTAGTAACAGTAGTAGTAACAGTAGTAGTAACCGTAGTAGTAGCAGTAGTAACAGTAGTAGTCGCAGTAGTAACAGTAGTAACAGTAGTAGTAACCGTAGTAGTAACAGTAACAGTAGTAGTAACAGTAGCAGTAACAGTAGCAGTAGTAGGAACAGTAGCGGTAGTAGTAACAGTAGCAGTAGCAGTAGTAGTAACAGTATTAGTAACAGTAGTAGTAGTATTAACAGTAGCAGTAACAGAAGTAGTAGTAGTAACAGTAGTAGTAACAGTAACAGTAGGAGTAGCAGTAGTAGTAACAGTAGCAGTAACAGTAGTAGTAACAGTAGCAGTAACAGTAGTAGTAACAGTAACAGTAGTAGTAACAGTAACAGTAGCAGTAACAGTAGCAGTAATAGTAGTAGTAGTAACAGTAGCAGTAACAGTAGTAGTAGTAGTAACAGTAGTAGTAGTAGTAGTAGTAGTAACAGTAGTAGTAGCAGTAACAGTAGTAGTAGCAGTAGTAGTAACAGTAGTAGTAGCAGTAACAGTAGTAGTAGCAGTGACAGTAACAGTAACAGTAGTAGTAACAGTAACAGTAGTAGTAACAGTAGTAGTAGTAACAGTAGTAGTAGTAGTAGTAGTAACAGTAGTAGTAGTAACAGTAGCAGTAACAGTAGTAGTAACAGTAGCAGTAACAGTAGTAGTAACAGTAACAGTAGTAGTAACAGTAGTAGTAACAGTAGCAGTAACAGTAGCAGTAACAGTAGTAGTAACAGTAGTAGTAGTAGTAACAGTAGCAGTAGCAGTAGCGGTAACAGTAACAGTAACAGTAGTAGTAACAGTAGTAGTAGTAGTAGTAACAGTAGCAGTAACAGTAGCAGTAACAGTAATAGTAGTAGTAACAGTAGTAGTAGCAGTAGCGGTAACAGTAACAGTAGTAGTAACAGTAGTAGTAGCAGTAGTAGTAACAGTAGTAGTAGTAGTAGTAGTAACAGTAGTAGTAACAGTAGCAGTAGTAGTAGTAACAGTAGCAATAACACTAGTAGTAGTAGTAACAGTGGTAGTAACAGTAGTAGTAACAGTAGTAGTAACAGTAACAGTAGGAGTAGCAGTAGTAGTAACAGTAGTAGTAACAGTAGTAGTAACAGTAGTAGTAGCAGTAGTAGTAACAGTAGTAGTAACAGTAGTAGTAGTAGTAGTAGTAACAGTAGTACTAACAGTAGCAGTAGTAGTAGTAACAGTAGCAGTAACAGTAATAGTAGTAGTAACAGTAGTAGTAACAGTAGTAGTAGTAGTAGTAACAGTAGCAGTAACACTAGTAGTAGTAGTAACAGTGGTAGTAACAGTAGTAGTAACAGTAGCAGTAACAGTAGTAGTAGTATCAGTAGTTGTAGCAGTAGTTGTAGCAGTAGTAGTAACAGTAGTAGTAACAGTAGCAGTAACAGTAGCAGTAACAGTAGCAGTAACATTAGCAGTATCAGTAGTAGTAACAGTAGCAGTAGTAGTAGTAGTAACAGTAGCAATAACAGTAGTAGTAGTATCAGTAGTTGTAGCAGTAGTTGTAGCAGTAGTTGTAGCAGTAGTAGTAACAGTAGTAGTAACAGTAGCAGTAACAGTAGCAGTAACAGTAGCAGTAACAGTAGCAGTAACAGTAGTAGTAACAGTAGCAGTAGTAGTAGTAGTAACAGTAGCAGTAGCAGTAGTAGTAACAGTAGCAGTAACAGTAGTAGTAACAGTAGGAATAACAGTAGTAGTAGTATCAGTAGTTGTAGCAGTAGTTGTAGCAGTAGTTGTAGCAGTAGTAGTAACAGTAGTAGTAACAGTAGCAGTAACAGTAGCAGTAACAGTAGCAGTAGTAGTAGTAGTAACAGTAGCAATAACAGTAGTAGTAGTATCAGTAGTTGTAGCAGTAGTTGTAGCAGTAGTTGTAGCAGTAGTAGTAACAGTAGTAGTAACAGTAGCAGTAACAGTAGCAGTAACAGTAGCAGTAGTAGTAGTAGTAACAGTAGCAGTAGCAGTAGTAGTAACAGTAGCAGTAGTAGTAGTAGTAACAGTAGCAATAACAGTAGTAGTAGTATCAGTAGTTGTAGCAGTAGTTGTAGCAGTAGTTGTAGCAGTAGTAGTAACAGTAGTAGTAACAGTAGCAGTAACAGTAGCAGTAACAGTAGCAGTAACAGTAGTAGTAACAGTAGCAGTAGTAGTAGTAGTAGTAACAGTAGCAGTAGCAGTAGCAGTAGCAGTAGCAGTAGCAGTAACAGTAGTAGTAACAGTAGCAATAACAGTAGCAGTAACAGTAGTAGTAACAGTAGTAGTAGTAACAGTAGTAACAGTAACAGTAGTAACATTAGTAACAGTATTAACAGTAATAGTAACAGTAGTAGTAACAGTAGTAACAGTAACAGTAGTAACAGTAACAGTCGTAACATTAGTAACAGTAGTAACAGTAACAGTGTGACTGTGGTACCAGCAGGAGACAGAGTAGTCTATAATCTGAATATCTCCGATCACCCCTCTCTCCCCTCACGTTCTTTCTCTCTCTCTCTGTCACCCCTCTCTCCCCTCGTGTTCTTTCTCTCTCTCCGTCACCCCTCTCTCCCCTCACGTTCTTTCTCTCTCTCTCCGTCACCCCTCTCTCCCCTCACGTTCTTTCTCTCTCTCTGTCACCCCTCTCTCCCCTCACGTTCTTTCTCTCTCTCTCCGTCACCCCTCTCCCCCCTATATCTTTCTCTCTGTCTCTCTCACCCATCACCCCACTCGCTACTCTCTCCGTCACCCCTCTCCCCCCTCTCCCTTTCTCTCTCTCTCTCTGTGTCACCCCTCTCTCCCTCTCCCTTGCTCTCTCTCTCTCTCTCTCTCTCTCTCTCTCTCTCTCTGTCACCCCACTCTCCCTCTCCCTTTCTCTCTCTCTGTCACCCCTCTCTCCCCCCTCCCTTTCTCTCTCCGTCACCCCTCTCTCTATCTCGCTCTGTCACCCCTCTCCCCCCTGTCTCTCTCTCTCTCTCTCTCAGTCACGCATATCTCCTCCTCCCTTTCTCTCTGTCTCCCTGTGTCTTTCTCTCCCTCTCTCTTTGTTTATTGTGATGAAGTATTAATGCAAGAGCCCCAGTTGCCTCTCCCTGACCTTGTCACACACACACACAGTGAACGCTAACACACATACTCCACGTCACTGTGACCTTTCTCTCCACTCTCCTGTTCACAATTTTGCCTGAAGCTGGTCAGGCAAGCTGCTCCCAGCCTGCATATACTGTCCAGACACACACACACACACAGTGCCCCTAGCCTGCATATACTGTCCAGACCCCCCCACCCCCCCCACACACACACACACACACACAGTGCTCCTAGCCTGAATATAGTGTCCAGACACACACACACACACACACAGTGCTCCTAGCCTGAATATAGTGTCCAGACACACACACACACACACACAGTGCTCCTAGCCTGAATATAGTGTCCAGACACACACACACACACACACACACACACACACACACACAGTGCTCCTAGCCTGAATATAGTGTCCAGACACACACACACACACACACACACACACACACACAGTGCTCCTAGCCTGAATATAGTGTCCAGACACACACACACACACACACAGTGCTCCTAGCCTGAATATAGTGTCCAGACACACACACACACACACACAGTGCTCCTAGCCTGAATATAGTGTCCAGACACACACACACACACACACAGTGCTCCTAGCCTGAATATAGTGTCCAGACACACACACACACACACACACACACACACACACACAGTGCTCCTAGCCTGAATATAGTGTCCAGACACACACACACACACACACAGTGCTCCTAGCCTGAATATAGTGTCCAGACACACACACACACACACACACACACACAGTGCTCCTAGCCTGAATATATAAAGTTTGGTGGAGGAGGAATAATGGTCTGGGGCTGTTTTTAATGATTCAGGCCTCTTAGTTCCAGTGAAGGTACATCTAAATGCTACAGCATACAATGACATTCTAGATGATTCTGTGCTTCCAACTTTGTGGCAACAGTTTGGTGAAGGTCCTTTCCTGTTTCAGCATTAGAATGCTGAAACAGCGAGGTCCATACAGAGATGGTTTGTCGATACGGAAGAACTTGACTGGCCTGCTACGAGGCCTGACCTCAACCCCATCAAACACCTTTGGGATGAGGGGGGGGGGCAGGATACTGTAGGTATTAGTCTTGTCCAGATGGGGGGGCAGGGTACTGTAGGTATTAGTCTTGTCCAGATGGGGGTGGGGCAGGATACTGTAGGTATTAGTCTTGTCCAGATGGGGCTGGGCAGGGTACTGTAGGTATTAGTCTTGTCCAGATGGGGGTGGGGCAGGATACTGTAGGTATTAAGCTGGTCAGGCAAGCTGCTCCCAGCCTGCATATACTGTCCAGACACACACACACACACAGTGCCCCTAGCCTGCATATACTGTCCAGACCCCCCCCCCCCACACACACACACACACACACAGTGCTCCTAGCCTGAATATAGTGTCCAGACACACACACACACACACACAGTGCTCCTAGCCTGAATATAGTGTCCAGACACACACACACACACACACAGTGCTCCTAGCCTGAATATAGTGTCCAGACACACACACACACACACACACACACACACACACACACACACACACACAGTGCTCCTAGCCTGAATATAGTGTCCAGACACACACACACACACACACACACACACAGTGCTCCTAGCCTGAATATAGTGTCCAGACACACACACACACACACACAGTGCTCCTAGCCTGAATATAGTGTCCAGACACACACACACACACACACAGTGCTCCTAGCCTGAATATAGTGTCCAGACACACACACACACACACACAGTGCTCCTAGCCTGAATATAGTGTCCAGACACACACACACACACACACACACACACACACACACAGTGCTCCTAGCCTGAATATAGTGTCCAGACACACACACACACACACACAGTGCTCCTAGCCTGAATATAGTGTCCAGACACACACACACACACACACACACAGTGCTCCTAGCCTGAATATATAAAGTTTGGTGGAGGAGGAATAATGGTCTGGGGCTGTTTTTAATGATTCAGGCCTCTTAGTTCCAGTGAAGGTACATCTAAATGCTACAGCATACAATGACATTCTAGATGATTCTGTGCTTCCAACTTTGTGGCAACAGTTTGGTGAAGGTCCTTTCCTGTTTCAGCATTAGAATGCTGAAACAGCGAGGTCCATACAGAGATGGTTTGTCGATACGGAAGAACTTGACTGGCCTGCTACGAGGCCTGACCTCAACCCCATCAAACACCTTTGGGATGAGGGGGGGGGGCAGGATACTGTAGGTATTAGTCTTGTCCAGATGGGGGGGCAGGGTACTGTAGGTATTAGTCTTGTCCAGATGGGGGTGGGGCAGGATACTGTAGGTATTAGTCTTGTCCAGATGGGGCTGGGCAGGGTACTGTAGGTATTAGTCTTGTCCAGATGGGGGTGGGGCAGGATACTGTAGGTATTAGTCTTGGCCAGATGGGGGGGGGCAGGGGTATTAGTCTTGGCCAGATGGGGGGGGCAGGGTACTGTAGGTATTAGTCTTGTCCAGATGGGGGAGGGGGCAGGGTACTGTAGGTATTAGTCTTGTCCAGATGGGGGTGGGGCAGGATACTGTAGGTATTAGTCTTGGCCAGATGGGGGTGGGGCAGGATTAGTCTTGTCCAGATGGGGGTAGTCTTGGCCAGAGATGGGGCTGGGCAGGGTAGTCTTGTCCAGATGGGGCTGGGGCAGGTATTAGTCTTGTCCAGATGGGGGTCTTGTCCAGATGGGGGTGGGGTACTGTAGGTATTAGTCTTGTCCAGATGGGGGTGGGGCAGGATACTGTAGGTATTAGTCTTGGCCAGATGGGGGGGGCAGGGTACTGTAGGTATTAGTCTTGTCCAGATGGGGCTGGGGCAGGGTAGGTATTAGTCTTGTATGGGGGTGGGGCATTATTCTTGTCCAGATGGGAGTGGGGCAGGGTACTGTAGGTATTAGTCTTGTCCAGATGGGGGTGGGGCAGGATACTGTAGGTATTAGTCTTGGCCAGATGGGGGGGGCAGGGTACTGTAGGTATTAGTCTTGTCACGATGGGGTTAAGGCAGGGTACTGTAGGTATTAGTCTTGTCCAGATGGGGTTAGGGCAGGGTACTGTAGGTATTAGTCTTGTCCAGATGGGTTTGGGCAGGGTACTGTAGGTATTAGTCTTGTCCAGATGGGGGGGCAGGGTACTGTAGGTATTAGTCTTGTCCAGATGGGGGGGGCAGGGTACTGTCGGTATTCCTGTTGTCCCGATGGGTTAGGGCAGGGTACTGTAGGTATTAGTTTTGTCCAGATGGGGGGGGGCAGGGTACTGTAGGTATTAGTCTTGTCCAGATGGGGGTGGGGCAGGGTACTGTAGGTATTCCTGTTGTCCAGATGGGGGTAGGGCAGGGTACTGTAGGTATTAGTCTTGTCCAGATGGGGTTGGGGCAGGGTACTGTCGGTATTCCTGTTGTCCAGATGGGGTTGGGGCAGGGTACTGTAGGTATTCCTGTTGTCCAGATGGGGCTGGGCAGGGTACTGTAGGTATTATTCTTGTCCAGATGGGTCTGGGCAGGGTACTGTAGTTATTAGTCTTGTCCAGATGGGAATGGGGCAGTGCATTGAATCCGTTGAATACCCCCCCCCCCCCCTTCCCCCTTATTTTACCTTTTGGGGAGGTATGCAAATTGTAATGTGTCTAGGGTGTTGGGTAAGATGGAAGTGATATGATCCTTAACTAGTCTCTCAAAGCAACGTCAACACACACATTATCTCACACTCTCTCTCCCCATTTCATCTGAAGGAATGGGCAGGTACACACACATTTCTTTATTTATTTTTATTTTTTACGTTTGAGTAATTTTGCAGACGTTCTTATCTGAAACGATTTACAGTTTGTTCATTCATCTTAAGATGGCTGAGAGGAGACAACCACATATCACAGTCATAGTCAGGACATTCATCTCCAGATAGCTAGGTGGACCAGTCATAGTCAGTACATTCATCTTCAGATAGCTAGGTGGACCAGTCATAGTCAGTACATTCATCTCCAGATAGCTAGGTGGACCAGTCATAGTCAGTACATTCATCTCCAGATAGCTAGGTGGACCAGTGGACATTCATCTCCGGATAGCTAGGTGGACCAGTCATAGTCAGTACATTCATCTTCAGATAGCTAGGTGGACCAGTCATAGTCAGTACATTCATCTTCAGATAGCTCTGGACCAGTCATAGCTTCATCTTCAGATAGCTAGGTGGACCAGTCATAGTCAGTACATTCATCTCCAGATAGCTAGGTGGACCAGTCATAGTCAGGACATTCATCTACAGATTGCTAGGTGGACCAGTCATAGTCAGGACATTCATCTTCAGATAGCTAGGTGGACCAGTCATAGTCAGTACATTCATCTCCAGATAGCTAGGTGGACCAGTCATAGTCAGTACATTCATCTTCAGATAGCTAGTTGGACCAGTCATAGTCAGTACATTCATCTCCAGATAGCTAGGTGGACCAGTCATAGTCAGTACATTCATCTTCAGATAGCTAGTTGGACCAGTCATAGTCAGGACATTCATCTACAGATTGGTAGGTGGACCAGTCATAGTCAGTGGAGTGGAGGAGGAGCAGTTCCTCTTGCTGTTCTGTAGGTAAGTACCATGGTCTTGTAGTGGATGTGAGCTTCTTCAGGAAGACAGTGGAGTGTGCGGAGGAGAGGACACACACATCACTGAGATCATCCACAAAAAACAGCCAGGCTGCCAGCTAGCTGCTACTAGCAAGGGAAGGAGACTTTTCCTCGCTTTCACGAAATCACTTTGCTATCACCCCAGTGTGGGACTGGTGAGGAAATCACATTACAAAAAGGGGTCTGCTGTTCCAAAAATCCCACTCCACCAATCAACGGAGTGAAGCTTGAACTAATCAGTTCTCCCATTCTATCTATGCTCTATCAGTTCTCCCATTCTATCTATGCTCTATCAGTTCTCCCATTCTATCTATGCTCTATCAGTTCTCCCATTCTATCTATGCTCTATCAGTTCTCCCATTCTATCTATGCTCTATCAATTCTCCCATTCTATCTATGCTCTATCAATTCTCCCATTCTATCCATGCTCTATCAATTTTCACATTCATACTCTAATCATTCTTCCCTGCCTTCTCTCTACTCATTCTCCATTATATATTTTCTCTCGTTCATGCTCTAATCATTCACCCCTTCTATCCCGTTCTCCAGTTAAAACCATCTATTAGGTTGCTGAATAACGGGCTATTGGTCTACAATCACTCAGCCTAAAGGGCACTGGGATTGAACTCGTGATGCTCGGAGCTGGCTGCTTAGACCCCTGCCCCACCGCAGTTCACAATGCTTTAGCAAGCCTTGAGAATACCTGATGGTAATAGCACTTCGTTTTTTTTATTACTATTTTGATTTGAGCCCTAACCTTTTCCACTCGGAATGAATGTCTTAAGTTGTCTTTCTGTTTATCACTGTAACCACGAATAATCAACACTGTAACAACGCGGAATGAACACTGTAACAACGCGGAATGAACGTGTAAAAAATGACTCTAATCACAATACGGTAAACTGTCAAAGGGAAACTATGAGATCTTGTTGTGTGTAGAGCCCTAAATAAACGCCCAAGAGTCAACACTGGGCGACTCCTGCTGCACATAGCCTAACTACGAATTCACGAATGCACGGCTAAAGCCCGAGACGTATTACCGACTAAACGTTTTACACTAACGTCCTTAACTGAATGACTGTCGTCGAGAGAAGAAAAGTGTTATAGTCTACTACACATTTTCCTCTTTTTGATTTCAGACAATTCATAATTAACCGATAATGAGACAACATTATGTGCGTGTGTGTATGCGTGTGCGTGTGTGTTGAAGCGGCAACAACAACCTGCGTACCAGGGAGGATGCCTTGCCTCTGAGGTGTGTGCGGTGCGTTCTTAACCGTTTACCGTTCATTTCAGCATTTAAAACACACTAACACGCACGCGCGCACACACACAAACTGCGAGTGTGCGAGCACAACAAGCCCCCGTAGGCTCCCAAATCACATCCAACAAATTATGCAAATTGTATCGCGTTTAATCCATTGCATTAGCACGTATCTGAGACCCTATGCATGACAGGGCACCCCAGCGACACACGCACACACACACACTCCGACGCATGCGAGACCCCGTGCGTGACAGGGCAGTGCCCCCCCAGGCGCAGCGTGAAAATAATGCCCGCAAATGACCCATGAGACTCTCCACTCTCCTCACGCAGTCTCCATCACCTCCTCCTCCCGCATCTCTCTCTCTCAAACAAACACACGCAGGCACACACACACACACACACACACACACACACACACACACACACACACACACACACACACACACACACACACACACACACACACACACACACACACACACACACACACACACACACACACACACACACACACACACACACACACACACACACTCAAATGTTTTTTTCCACTCAAAGTTAAAAACAGCAGTCTAACCTTTTAGCAGTATCCCGTAGACGGCGCACAGCGTCAGAACCAAATGATGCTTGAGAATCATCCTGTCTTCTCCTCCTTTATCCCTCTCCCTTTCCTCGTGCTCCCGAAAGCTCCGGTATGTTATCCTGGTGGACGAGCCAAGTCTGTCTTTCGTGTTGCTGGGATATCGGTATATCGGCTCCTCTAATTTAACCGATAGGTAATAATGTTTTAATGTGTTTTTCCTTTATTTATTCTAGTCTCCTTGGGTAGAAGATGTCCTGGTAATTCGGTAGAGTACTGATAAGGTGTAACTGCTCCGTAGCTGTGAGAATGAGTCGGTGTGTATTTCCTCTGTAAGAAGAAGAGATGTTGCCGTAGTCCGCTCTGCTCTCTCACACAGAATCGGAAAAGTGCCGCTTTGAGCTCAGGAAGGAACGAGAGAGTCTTAGTCCCGCCCACACAATGGTGACTGAAAGAGTTGGTTAACCAATAAGGGCCGCCCATTGGTTGAGCACTGTGTGTCTATGTGTGTCTGTGTGTGTGGGTGAGGGGATTCGATTAGTTGGGCCCGGGCGCCCGGCAGGTTTGTTTTTGCACCAGATGAAAATTGATCGCATTCGTTCTGGAAACGGTCTGCCATTCAAAGCCCAAGGCGAAGTCAGCTCAAAACAAAAGTGAAGTAATTAAGCACGTGGAGCAGGATTTTGTGTTTTCACATGCAAAAGTGATTGCTTTTGATTAAAAAAAGGCTTTATTTGCCTTCCCAAGGGAAACTAGTTCGAAAGTTCAAACATATATTTTCTGGATATTGTTATACACTGCTCAAAAAAATAAAGGGAACACTTAAACAACACAATGTAACTCCAAGTCAATCACACTTCTGTGAAATCAAACAGTCCACTTAGGAGGCAACACTGATTGACAATAAATTGCACATGCTGTTGTGCAAATGGAATAGACAACAGGTGGAAATTATAGGCAATTAGCAAGACACCCCCAATAAAGGAGTGGTTCTGCAGGTGGTGACTACAGACCACTTCTCAGTTCCTATGCTTCCTGGCTGATGTTTTGGTCACTTTTGAATGCTGGCGGTGCTTTCACTCTAGTGGTAGCATGAGACGGAGTCTACAACCCACACAAGTGGCTCAGGTAGTGCAGCTCCTCCAGGATGGCACATCAATGCGAGCTGTGGCAAGAAGTTTTGCTGTGTCTGTCAGCGTAGTGTCCAGAGCATGGAGGCGCTACCAGGAGACAGGCCAGTACATCAGAAGACGTGGAGGAGGCCGTAGGAGGGCAACAACCCAGCAGCAGGACCGCCACCCTCGCCTTTGTGCAAGGAGGAGCAGGAGGAGCACTGCAAGAGCCCTGCAAAATGACCTCCAGCAGGCCACAAATGTGCATGTGTCTGCTCAAATGGTCAGAAACAGACTCCATGAGGGTGGTATGAGGGCCCGACGTCCACAGGTGGGGGTTGTGCTTACAGCCCAACACCGTGCAGGACGTTTGGCATTTGCCAGAGAACACCAAGATTGGCAAATTCGCCACTGGCACCCTGTGCTCTTCACAGATGAAAGCAGGTTCACACTGAGCACATGTGACAGACGTGACAGAGTCTGGAGACGCCGTGGAGAACGTTCTGCTGCCTGCAACATCCTCCAGCATGACCGGTTTGGCGGTGGGTCAGTCATGGTGTGGGATGGCATTTCTTTGGGGGGCCGCACAGCCCTCCATGTGCTCGCCAGAGGACTGCCATTAGGTACCGAGATGAGATCCTCAGACCTCTTGTGAGACCATATGCTGGTGCGGTTGGCCCTGGGTTCCTCCTAATGCAAGACAATGCTAGACCTCATGTGGCTGGAGTGTGTCAGCAGTTCCTGCAAGAGGAAGGCATTGATGCTATGGACTGGCCCGCCCGTTCCCCAGACCTGAATCCAATTGAGCACATCTGGGACATCATGTCTCGCTCCATCCACCAACGCCACGTTGCACCACAGACTGTTCAGGAGTTGGCGGATGCTTTAGTCCAGGTCTGGGAGGAGATCCCTCAGGAGACCATCCGCCACCTCATCAGGAGCATGCCCAGGCGTTGTAGGGAGGTCATACAGGCACGTGGAAGCCACACACACTACTGAGCCTCATTTTGACTTGTTTTAAGGACATTACATCAAAGTTGGATCAGCCTGTAGTGTGGTTTTCCACTTTAATTTTGAGTGTGACTCCAAATCCAGACCTCTGTGGGTTGATACATTTGATTTCCATTGATAATTTTTGTGTGATTGTGTTGTCAGCACTTTCAACTATATAAAGATAAAATTATTTAATAAAAATATTTCATTCATTCAGATCTAGGATGTGTTATTTTAGTGTTCCCTTTATATTTTTTTTGAGCAGTGTATATTTTCTTATCACAACATGACCGAAAGACTTAGATTTGATTTGAGAAAGGCGTACCCGGTGGTGTAAAGTACCTAACGGAAAAAATACTTTAAATGCTACTTAACAGTGGTGGAAAAAGTACCCAATTGTCATGTAAAAGTAAAAGTGTAGAAAGATACTCAAGTGAAAGTCACCCAGTAAAATACTACTTAAGTCAAATTCCAAAAGTATTTGGTTCTAAATGTTCTTAAGTATCAAAATAATATTGAATTGCTCAAATATACTTTAAACTTCTTTGGGATCGGGGATGGTTGAGCTAACGTAGGCTAATGCGATTAGCAAGTGACAAGAACATTTCCCAGGACATAGACATATCTGATATTGTCAGAAAACTTAAATTCTTGTTAATCTAACTGCACTGTCCAATTTACAGTAGCTATTACAGTGAAATAATACCATACTATTGATTGAGGAGAGTGCACAATTTTAAACAGAAAAAAAGTTATTAATGAACAAATTAGACATATTTGGGCAGTCTTGATACAACATTTTGAACAGAAATGCAATGGTGCATTGGATCAGTCTAACAATTTGCACAGGAACTGCACCTGGGCTGGAATAATACATGATGGCCTTTCTCTTGCATTTAAAAGATGACTGTACAAAATAAATACAAAAGAACAGTTGTTTTTCCTTTTGTATTATCTTTTAGCAGATCTAATGTGTTATATTCTCCTACATTAATTTCATATTTCCACAAACGTATGGATAGCCAGGGCCTCCAACACTGAAACGTACTTTACAAAAGATGCATTTGTGTTTAGTGAGTTCACCAGTTCAGAGGCAAAAGGGATGACCATCATCATTATCCTGATAAGTGTGTGAATTGGACCATTTTCCTGTCCTGCTAAGCCTTCAAAATGTAACAACACCTTTTGGGTGTCAGGGAAAATGTATGAAGTAAAAAGTACATGATTTTATTGTGGAAAGTAGTGAAGTAAAAGTTGTCAAAAAATATGAATAGTCATGTACAGATACCCACAAAATTTACTTAAGTAGTACTTTAAAGTATTTTTACTTAAGTAGTACTTTAAAGTATTTTTACTTAAGTACTTTACACATACTGCTTCTTAGAACTTCTTGACCCTAAATATATATTTTTCTTCAAAGTGTCTATATATATATATATATATCAAATTAGTCGGTTACTTTTGATGATCTTTGGATGTTTTCACTCACGAGACTCCCAGTTAGACAGCAAACGTTCCTGTTGTTCCATAAAGATTATTTTTTATATCCAAATACCTCCGTTTGTTTGGTGCGTTATGTTCAGAAAGAGCGGTCACGACAACGCAGACAAATTCCAAATAGTTTCCGTAATGTCCACAGAAACATGTCAAACGTTTTTTATAATCAATCCTCAGGTTGTTTTTAAAATATATAATCGATAATATATCAACCACAACTGTCTTATTCAGTAGGAGAGGGAAAGTCAATGGCTGCCCAAACTCTGTTGCGCCAAGCAAAACGCTACGGGCACCCGGCCATACAATGACACGATGTTACCTTTCTCGCTCATTTTTCAAAATAAAAGCCTAAAACTATGTCTAAAGACTGTTGACACCTTGAGGATCCGATAGGAAAAGGAGTCTGGTTGATATCCCTTTAAATGGAGCAAAGGCAGGCTATGGAACATGGAGTTTTCAAAATAGAAGCCACTTCCTGGTTTGATTTGCCTCAGGGTTTCGCCTGCAATATCAGTTCTGTTATACTCACAGACAATATTTTGACAGTTTTGGAAACTTTAGAGTGTTTTCTATCCCAATTATATGCATATTCTAGCATCTGGTCCTGAGAAATAGGCAGTTTACTTTGGGAATGTTATTTTTCCAAACATAAAAATAGTGCCCCCTAGTTTCAAGAGGTTAACTTAGGATAGTTTTAAATCATGTTAAGTTACGATAGTTTTACATAAATCAAGAGGTTTTAAGACAGTGTCGACCGCATGCTTTGTTTTTCTCATTTTGCACATCTAACTGAAGCTTTAGTCTGATGTTTGCTTCATGAAATAATATATATACATTTTAAGCTTTCATAAAATGGGATTAATTATTATCCTGTGAAATAACACATACTTAGACAATAGGGCTTTGTTTCAATGTGCTACTTAAAAATGTATATATTCTTGTACTTGTGGACAATTCTCAGATGTACAGTTGAAGTCTGAAGTTTACATATACCATAGCCAAAGTCAACTACTCACCCTACTGAATGTCCTCTATCTGCAGTTGAAGTCAGAAGTTTACATACACCTTAGCCAAAGTCAACTACTCACCCTACTGAATGTCCTCTATCTACAGTTGAAGTCTGAAGTTTACATACACCTTCGCCAAAGTCAACTACTCACCCTACTGAATGTCCTCTATCTGCAGTTGAAGTCAGAAGTTTACATACACCTTAGCCAAAGTCAACTACTCACCCTACTGAATGTCCTCTATCTACAGTTGAAGTCTGAAGTTTACATACACCTTAGCCAAAGTCAACTACTCACCCTACTGAATGTCCTCTATCTACAGTTGAAGTCAGAAGTTTACATACACCTTAGCCAAAGTCAACTACTCACCCTACTGAATGTCCTCTATCTACAGTTGAAGTCTGAAGTTTACATACACCTTCGCCAAAGTCAACTACTCACCCTACTGAATGTCCTCTATCTACAGTTGTCTGAAGTTTACATACACCTTAGCCAAAGTCAACTACTCACCCTACTGAATGTCCTCTATCTACAGTTGAAGTCAGAAGTTTACATACACCTTCGCCAAAGTCAACTACTCACCCTACTGAATGTCCTCTATCTACAGTTGTCTGAAGTTTACATACACCTTAGCCAAAGTCAACTACTCACCCTACTGAATGTCCTCTATCTACAGTTGAAGTCTGAAGTTTACATATACCTTAGCCAAAGTCAACTACTCACCCTACTGAATGTCCTCTATCTACAGTTGAAGTCTGAAGTTTACATACACCTTAGCCAAATACATTTAAACTCAGTTTTCCCATTTCCTGACATTTAATCCTAGTAAACATTCCCTGTCTTTGGTCAGTTAGGATCACAACTTTATTTTAAGAATGCGAAATGTCAGAATAATAGTAGAGAGAGTAATTTATTTCAGCTTTTATTTCTTTCATCACATTCTCAGTGGGTCAGAAGTTTTCATACACTCAATTAGTATTTGGTAGCATTGCCTTTAAATTGTTTAACTTGGGTCAAATGTTTTCGGGTAGCCTTCCACAAGCTTCCCACAATAATTTGTGGTGTAACTAAGTCAGGTTTGTAGGCCTCCTTGCTCGCACACGCTTTTCCAGTTCTGCCCACAAATTTTCTATAAGATTGAGGTCAGGGCTTTGTGATGGCCATTCCAATACCTTGACTTTGTTGTCCTTAAGCCATTTTGCCACAACTTTGGAAGTATGCTTGGGATTATTGTCCATTTGGAAGACCCATTTGCAACCAAGCTTTAACTTCCTGACTGCTGTCTTGAGATGTTGCTTCAATATATCCACATAATTTTCGTTTTCTCATGATGCCATCTATTTTGTGAAGTGCACCAGTCCCTCCTGCAGCAAAGCACCCCCACAACATGATGCTGCCACCCCCGTGCCTCACGATTGGGATGAGATTCTTTGGCTTGCAAGCCTACCCTTTTTCCTCCAAACATAACAATGGTCATTATGGCCAAACAGTTCTATTTTTGTTTCATCAGACCAGAGGACATTTCTCCAAACAATACAGTCTTTGTCCCCATGTGCAGTTGCAAACCGTAGTCTGGCTTTTTTATGATGGTTTTGGAGCAGTGGCTTCTTCCTTTCTGAGCAGCCTTTCAGGTTATGTTGATATAGGACTCGTTTTTACTGTGGATATAGATACTGTTGTACCTGATTCCTCCAGCATCTTCACAAGTGTGAGAAAAGAGTCAAGTGTGAGAAAAGAGTCAAGTGTCAGAAAAGAGTCAAGTGTGAGAAAAGAGTCAAGTGTCAGAAAAGAGTCAAGTGTCAGCTATCAAGCGTTATGATGAAACTTCCTCTCATGAGGACCACCACAGGAAAGGAAGACCCAGAGTTACCTCTGCTGCAGAGGATAAGTTCATTAGAGTTACCTGGCTCTCATGAGGACCACCACAGGAAAGGAAGACCCAGAGTTACCTCTGCTGCAGAGGATAAGTTCATTAGAGTTACCTGGCTCTCATGAGGACCACCACAGGAAAGGAAGACCCAGAGTTACCTCTGCTGCAGAGGATAAGTTCATTAGAGTTACCTGGCTCTCATGAGGACCACCACAGGAAAGGAAGACCCAGAGTTACCTCTGCTGCAGAGGATAAGTTCATCAGAGTTACCAGCCTCAGAAATTGCAGCCCAAATAAAAGCTTCACAGAGTCCAAGTAACAGACACATCTCAACATCAACTGTTCAGAGGACACTGTGTGAATCATGCCTTCATGTTCAAATTGCTGCAAAGAAACCACTACTAAAGGACACCAATATGAAGAAGAGACTTGTTTGGGCCAAGAAACAAGAGCAATGGACATTAGACCGGTGGAAATCTGTCCTTTGGGTCCACATTTATGATTTTTGATCTCTGCATGTGGAGTTAAACATAAATGAAAACCCTGGATGTGTCCACATTTTTGACTGGTGCTGTTCGCTTCCTCAAAATAGTCCACGTTAATCTAATCTCACTCAAGAATCCTATAATTAATTTAGGCATTTTTTTTAATGTCACATGATGTTCAGTGCAAAAATTATCAAGCGGAAAAAAAGTGCATTAAAATAATTGGTATGAATATTCCTGCCAGCCACACCCCTAATCCCCTAATCCAGATGACTCTGGGCCAATTGTGCGCCACCCCATGTGTCTCCCAGTCGTGGCCAGCTGCGACAGAACCTGGACTCTAACCAGGCTCTCTAGTGGCACTGCGATACAATGCCTTAGACCACTGCGCCGCTCGGGAAGCCAAAGAATCCCTACTGTTGTCCAATCACTGAAGAAGAAGGGGCTCAGACTTCATCTACAGATCTTCGACGAGCTTCAAGAAAAAAAAGCGCGTCTGCTTGAAACAGCAGAAAAAACACTGCTACTAAACCTGACATAAATCCATGTGATACCAAAGAACCATAATGTATTTCAGGTATAGCTTGTCACCATACCATTGTCCCTTTCCAAACAGACTATCAGGCCAGTGATGGATTAGCTACAGTACATGACATTGTAATACTCCCTTTCCTACCAGACTATCAGGCCAGTGATGGATTAGCTACAGTACATGACTTGTAATTGTACTTTCACTTGTAACTAGTTGGCTCAAATCAAACATAAACTTCCTGTGAGCTGCCATTTAAGCTACTGGAAAATGCCTTAACAGTGGAGTGACATTGGCAACTTAATGATAAGCTTAAACTGGTACAACATTTCCACTGATGGTTGGCACAAATACAACATATTTTAAACCCCAAATATGCTAATTAGCCACCATCACGTCAGCACATTGTCTTCACCCAGGGATGGGCAAATTTTTTTTTTTTTTAAATAGAATTTACAAATAATAATTACAAAATACCATAGAGGTCAACGTATCAAAATAAACTACTAAATACTTTCATACATTTGCAAGTAGCAATAACAATAGCATTAGCAATAGCACTAGCATTAGCAATAACAATAGCATTAGCAATAACAATAACAATAGCATTAGCAATAGCAATAGCAATAGCATTAGCAATAACACTAGCATTAGCAATAGCAATAGCATTAGCATTAGCAATAGCAATAGCAATAGCATTCTCACTAACAGTTACAGAAAATGTAGACTTATGTATACTTATTATGACTGTGGTATGTTGTTGTTTATCTACCTTTGTATGGTGATTTCCCTGTCCTTGTTCGGTCGACATTCACCGGTCTTCCAGCCATCGCCGATCCCACCTTTCATTTTCCATTTGTTTTGTCTTGTCTTCCCTTTACACCTGGTTTCAATTCCATCATTACATCTTGTGTATTTAACCCTCTGTTCCTCCGCCACTCGTCCTTGTCTGGAAGTGTTTATTGTAGTGCTTGTGCACGTTATGCCGGTGTGTAATGGGTTTTGTTGTTTGTTGTTTTGTTTACCCATTGATTTATTGTTCTGTTAACGGTGGTTTTTGTTTATTAAACTGCGCCGTTGTAAATCAGTTTTTGCTCCGACTTCTCTGCCGACCAGTACGCACCCCACCACAACCTTAGTTGAATGCAAATGTAAATCACTCTGGATATTAGACATGTAAATGAGTGAGTTCCAGTACTGAGACAGTGGCTATATACTCCAGCTCACTGATTTGATAGCGATAACGCAGTTCCACCTCCGACACAACCAACATACCAGCTATGCTATCGCATGTTTATGCTTGATCCGATTGAATCTAGGCCTTCGTGTAAAGTGTCCCTGAGTACTGCTTCTTTTTAGTTGGTGCTGTCAGTATGACACTTACTGACTTGGATCCAACTTGGCAACTTTCTCTTGCCAATAAATCTCCCACAGACCCTTGTGGCAAAGCAGGAAATGCATCATCGAAGAGGTTCTGACTCATGTAAACATTTGAATCTAAATGTGAAAGTTTGTGATCACGTAAAATGTAAATCAACAACAAAAAAACACAACTATAAACCCAGTTTTATTTCAGATCAGAAAATCCACATCGTCATGTTGTGAAATGTTGTTTAAAAAAAACAACACTTTTCAGGTTTCAGATGATTTCACAAAACATGTGTAAAGGTCACGTCAAATCATTTGATTTTCAACATGTGAAATCATGTGGTTTTTCAATTAAATTAATTTCAAACAGCTTGTCCACCATGTTGGTTTACATTTTTTTTAACTAAACCTTCCAAATAAATCTACAGTCTGTATAATTTTTTCATTATGTACTTATTATATTGTTTGTTCAATGGTCATTTGAAATGGAAATTAACTCTATACAGCTCTGCTAATCCACCATTCACTCACCCAGTCTGTCCATTCAGAAAGCTAGTACTATAACTCCAATGAGTACCATTGCTGCACACACACACACACACACACACACACACACACACACACACACACACACACACACACACACACACACACACACACACACACACACACACACACACACACACACACACACACACACACACACACACACACACACACACACACACACACACACACACACACACACACACACAGTCTCTTCTGTTCAACTCAGAAAGCACCACCTGCTTGACGCAGTTTCCCATTGTTCCTATCCTGCTGGCTAATGGAGTAACCTTGTATAGAACCACAGCACTGTGAATAGATGGGGAGAGAGAGAGGGGGAAAGGGGAAGGGAGGAGAGAGAGAGAGAGAGGGGGGAGGGAAAGGGAGGAGAGAGAGAGAGAGAGAGAGAGAGAGAGAGAGAGAGAGAGAGAGAGAGAGAGAGAGAGAGAGAGAGAGAGAGAGGGGGGGGGAAGGGAAAGGGAGGGAGAGAGAGAGAGAAAGAGGGGGGAAAGGGGAAGGGAGGAGAGAGAGAGAGAGAGAGAGAGAGAGAGAGAGAGAGAGAGAGAGAGAGAGAGAGAGAGAGAGATAGAGAGAGAGAGAGAGAGGGGGGAAAGGGAAGGGAGGAGAGAGAGAGAGAGAGAGAGAGAGAGAGAGAGAGAGAGAGAGAGAGAGAGAGAGAGAGAGAGAGAGAGAGAGAGAGAGAGAGAGAGAGAGAGAGAGAGGGAGAGGGGGGAAGGGAAGGGAGGAGAGAGAGAGAGAGAGGGGGGGAAGGGAGGAGAGAGAGAGAAAGAGGGGGAAAGGGGAAGGGAGGAGAGAGAGAGGGGGAAAGGGAAAGGGAGGAGAGAGAGAGAGAAAGAGGGGGGAAAGGGAAAGGGAGGAGAGAGAGAGAGAGAGAGAGGGGGAAAGGGGAAGGGAGGAGAGAGAGAGATAGGGGGAAAGGGAAAGGGAGGAGAGAGAGAGAAAGAGGGGGAAAGGGGAAGGGAGGAGAGAGAGAGAGGGGGGGGAGAAGGGGAAGGGAGGAGAGAGAGAGAGAGAGAGAGAGAGAGAGGGGGGGGAAAGGGAAAGGGAGGAGAGAGAGTGGGGAAAGGGGAAGGGAGGAGAGAGAGAGAGAGAGGGGGAAAGGGAAAGGGAGGAGAGAGAGAGAGAAAGGGGAGTGGGCGAGAGAGGAGAGAGAGAGGGGAGTGGGAGAGAGAGGAGAGAGAGAGGGGAGTGGGAGAGAGAGAGCAGAGTGGGAGAGAGAAGAGAGAGAGGGGAGTGGGAGAGAGAGAAGAGAGAGAGGGGAGTGGGAGAGAGAAGAGAGAGAGGGGAGTGGGAGAGAGAGGGAGAGAGAAAGGGGAGTGGGAGAGAGAGGGAGAGAGAGAGGGGAGTGAGAGAGAGGTGTTTGGAATAGAGAGAGAGAGGAGAGAGAGGGGAGAGTGGGAGAGAGAGAGGAGTGGGAGAGAGAAGAGAGGGGTGTGAGATAGAGAGAGTGGAGTGTGAGAAAGAGGAGAGAGAGAGAGAGAGGGGTGAGGGAGAGAGAGGGGAGAGTGGGAGAGGGAGGAGAGAGAGGGGAGTGGGAGAGAGAGGAGAGAGAGGGGAGTGGGAGAGAGAGGGGTGTGGGATAGAGAGAGAGTGGAGTGGGAGAGAGAGGAAAGAGAGAGGTGAAGGAGAGAGAGGGGAGAGAGGGGGAGTGGGAGAGAGAGGAGAGAGAGAGGGGTGAGGGAAAGAGAGGGGTGAGGGAGTGGAGAGAGGGGGAGTGGGAGAGAGGGGAGATAGGGGGAGTGGGAGAGAGAGGAGAGAGTGTGGAGTGTAAGAGAGAAGAGAGAGAGGGAGTGGGAGAGAGAGAGGGGAGTGGGAGAGAGAGAGGGGAGTGGGAGAGAGAGGAGAGAGTGTGGAGTGGAAGAGAGAAGAGAGAGAGGGGAGTGGGAGAGAGAGAGGGGAGTGGGTGAGAGAGGAGAGAGTGGGGAGTGGAAGAGAGAGTAAAGAGAGGGAGTGGGAGAGAGAGAGGGGAGTGGGAGAGAGAGAGAGGGGAGTGGGAGAGAGAGGAGAGAGTGTGGAGTGGAAGAGAGAAGAGAGAGAGAGGAGGGGAGAGAGGAGAGAGTGTGGAGTGGAAGAGAGAAGAGAGAGAGGGGAGTGGGAGAGAGAGGGGAGTGGGAGAGAGAGAGGGGAGTGGGAGAGAGAGAGGGGAGTGGGAGAGAGAGAGGGGAGTGGGAGAGAGGGAGTGGGGAAAGAGACAAGGGGAGAGAAAGGGAGAGAGAGATATTATTAGTCTCTTTTTCCTTCCTCTCTCTCTCTCTCTGTCTCTGTCTCTCTCTCTCTGTCTCTCTCTCTGTCTCTCTCTCTCTCTCTTTCTCTCTCTCTCTCTCTTTCTCTCTCTCTCTCTCAATTTAATTCAATTTCAATTTAAGGGCTTTATTGGCATGGGAAATATATGTTTATATTGCCAAAGCAAGTGAAATAGATAACAAACAATAGTGCAATGAACAATACAAATTAACAGTAAACATTACAGTCACAAAAGTTCCAAAAGAATAAAGACATTTCAAATGTTGAAATAGTTAAAGCACACAAGATAAAATAAATATGGGTTGTATTTACAATGGTGTGTGTTCTTCACTGGTTGCCCTTTTCTCTTGGCATCAGGTCACAAATCTTTCATTCTATGTTTTACATTCTATGTTTTGTTCTGTGTGTTGTATTTCTATGTGTTTGAGGTATGGTTCCCAATCAGAGGTATGGTTCCCAATCAGAGGTATGGTTCCCAATCAGAGGTATGGTTCCCAATCAGAGGTATGGTTCCCAATCAGAGGTATGGTTCCCAATAAGAGGTATGGTTCCCAATCAGAGGTATGGTTCCCAATCAGAGGTATGGTTCCCAATCAGAGGTATGGTTCCCAATCAAGAGGTATGGTTCCCAATCAGAGGTATGGTTCCCAATCAGAGGTATGGTTCCCAATCAGAGGTATGGTTCCCAATCAGAGGTATGGTTGCCAATCAGAGGAAGCAGTCAATCATTGTCTCTGATTGAGAACCATACTTAGGTCGCCTGTTTTCCACCTGAGTTTGTGGTTGTTTCCTGTTTTGTGTCGTTCACACTCTTTGTTGTTTTTGTTGTTGTTGTAGTCATTCAGAGTTCAGTTTATTTAATTAAATTTACTCTGAACACTTACAATGCTGCGTGTTGCTATTCCTCATCATCAGACGAAGAGGAGAGACGTTACGATCTGTCATTGTTGTTCATTTTCTTAGGTTGTCTGCTTGACATTTTTAGATTTGATAGGGAAGTTGAGAGGTCAAATACACTGTTTAGGTTTGTTCAGTTGAAGTAGACTGTGATTTTGCTGTGATCTGTGAACTGACTGAACGCTCTGAGAGACTCTGGGTTGAGTTCAGTGATAAAGTAGTCTACAGTACTACTGTCAAGAGATGAGCTATAGGTGTACCTACTATAGGAGTCCCCTCGAAGCCTATTGACTATGTACATACCCAGGATGTAACAGAGCTATAGGTGTACCTACCATAGGAGTCCCCTCGAAGCCTATTGACTATGTACATACCCAGGATGTAACAGAGCTATAGGTGTACCTACAGAGCATAGGAGTCCCCTCGAAGCCTATTGACTATGTACATACCCAGGATGTAACAGAGCTATAGGTGTACCTACTATAGGAGTCCCCTCGAAGCCTATTGACTATGTACATACCCAGGATGTAACAGAGCTATAGGTGTACCTACCATAGGAGTCCCCTCGAAGCCTATTGACTATGTACATACCCAGGATGTAACAGAGCTATAGGTGTACCTACCATAGGAGTCCCCTCGAAGCCTATTGACTATGTACATACCCAGGATGTAACAGAGCTATAGGTGTACCTACCATAGGAGTCCCCTCGAAGCCTATTGACTATGTACATACCCAGGATGTAACAGAGCTATAGGTGTACCTACCATAGGAGTCCCCTCGAAGCCTACCATTGACTATGTACATACCCAGGATGTAACAGGATGTAACAGAGTTATACGTGTACCTACTATAGGAGTCCCCTCGAAGCCTATTGACTATGTACATACCCAGGATGTAACAGAGGTATAGGTGTACCTACCATAGGAGTCCCCTCGAAGCCTACCATTGACTATGTACATACCCAGGATGTAACAGAGCTATAGGTGTACCTACCATAAGAGTCCCCTCGAAGCCTACCATTGACTATGTACATACCCAGGATGTAACAGAGCTATAGGTGTACCTACCATAGGAGTCCCCTCGAAGCCTTGACTATGTACATACCCAGGATGTAACAGAGCTATAGGTGTACCTACCATAGGAGTCCCCTCGAAGCCTATTGACTATGTACATACCCAGGATGTAACAGAGCTATAGGTGTACCTACCATAGGAGTCCCCTCGAAGCCTACCAATGACTATGGACATACCCAGGATGTAACAGAGCTATAGGTGTACCTACCATAGGAGTCCCCTCGAAGCCTATTGACTATGTACATACCCAGGATGTAACAGAGCTATAGGTGTACCTACCATAGGAGTCCCCTCGAAGCCTACCAATGACTATGGACATTCCCAGGATGTAACAGAGCTATAGGTGTACCTACCATAGGAGTCCCCTCGAAGCCTACCAATGACTATGGACATACCCAGGATGTAACAGAGCTATAGGTGTACCTACCATAGGAGTCCCCTCGAAGCCTACCAATGACTATGGACATTCCCAGGATGTAACAGAGCTATAGGTGTATAGGTGTACCTACCATAGGAGTCCCCTCGAAGCCTACCAATGACTATGGACATACCCAGGATGTAACAGAGCTATAGGTGTACCTACCATAGGAGTCCCCTCGAAGCCTACCAATGACTATGGACATACCCAGGATGTAACAGAGCTATAGGTGTACCTACCATAAGAGTCCCCTCGAAGCCTACCATTGACTATGGACATACCCAGGATGTAACAGAGCTATAGGTGTACCTACCATAGGAGTCCCCTCGAAGCCTACCAATGACTATGGACATACCCAGGATGTAACAGAGCTATAGGTGTACCTACCATAGGAGTCCCCTCGAAGCCTACCAATGACTATGGACATACCCAGGATGTAACAGAGCTATAGGTGTACCTACCATAGGAGTCCCCTCGAAGCCTACCAATGACTATGGACATACCCAGGATGTAACAGAGCTATAGGTGTACCTACCATAGGAGTCCCCTCGAAGCCTACCAATGACTATGGACATACCCAGGATGTAACAGAGCTATAGGTGTACCTACCATAGGAGTCCCCTCGAAGCCTACCAATGACTATGTACATACCCAGGATGTAACAGAGCTATAGGTGTACCTACCATAGGAGTCCCCTCGAAGCCTACCAATGACTATGGACATACCCAGGATGTAACAGAGCTGCAGGAGTTGTGATCCATTTTGTTTGCTGGTTATGCTTTCGTATTTATATTTGGGGGGGTTATATGGGGGAGGGAACGCTGTCACCTCCAGGTAGGTGTTTGTCCCCCTGTGTGCTGAGGGTGTCGGGTTCTTGTCCAGTTCTGACATTTAGGTCGCCACAGACTAGTACGTCACTGGGCCTGGAAATGGTTGATCTCCCCCTCTAGGATGGAAAAGCTGTCATCGTTAAAGTCTGGGGATTATTTTCGGGAGATATAGGTAGAACAGATGAGGACAATTTTCTCTGTTGAGATCATTTCCATTTTAATTTCTAGCTTGATGTAAAATGTTCCCTGTTTCACACCTGGTAGTTTGGTGGATGGGAATACCAGCTCTCTGTAACCTAGAGGGCTAACAGTGGGTCTGTCTCCTCTATACCACCCACCTGGTAGTGTGGTGGATGGGAATACCAGCTATCTGTAACCTAGAGGGCTAACAGTGGGTCTGTCTCCTCTATACCACCCACCTGGTAGTGTGGTGGATGGGAATACCAGCTCTCTGTAACCTAGAGGGCTAACAGTGGGTCCATCTCCTCTATACCACCCACCTGGTAGTGTGGTGGATGGGACTACCAGCTCTCTGTAACCTAGAGGGCTAACAGTGGGTCTGTCTCCTCTATACCACCCACCTGGTAGTGTGGTGGATGGGAATACCAGCTCTCTGTAACCTAGAGGGCTAACAGTGGGTCTGTCTCCTCTATACCACCCACCTGGTAGTGTGGTGGATGGGAATACCAGCTCTCTGTAACCTATAGGGTTAACACTGAGTCTGTCTCCTCTATACCACCCACCTGGTAGTGTGGTGGATGGGAATACCAGCTCTCTGTAACCTAGAGGGCAACACGTCTCCTCTATACCACCCACCTGGTAGTGTGGTGGATGGGAATACCAGCTCTCTGTAACCTAGAGGGCAACACGTCTCCTCTATACCACCCACCTGGTAGTGTGGTGGATGGGACTACCAGCTCTCTGTAACCTAGAGGGCTAACAGTGGGTTCATCTCCTCTATACCACCCACCTGGTAGTGTGGTGGATGGGAATACCAGCTCTCTGTAACCTAGAGGGCAACACGTCTCCTCTATACCACCCACCTGGTAGTGTGGTGGATGTGAATACCAGCTCTCTGTAACCTAGAGGGCAACACGTCTCCTCTATACCACCCACCTGGTAGTGTGGTGGATGTGAATACCAGCTCTCTGTAACCTAGAGGTTGCTAGGGTCTGGGTGTAGGTCCTCTTGGTATGGGTTGTCTCTGTGCAGGTCCTTCGGAAGTGGGTCTCGCAGGTCTGGACAGGGTGTCGGTTGCTCTGTTGCTCCTGTGTGAGGTGCTGGGTTTGCGGTTGAGGGTGATGTCCTTCAGGACAACAGTTGGGATTGCTGCCTTGTAGAGGTGGACCTGGTCGTGAAGGCTGTTCAAGTCCAGGGTGGAGTGGTGGGCCAGGAAGACATTAGGTTTTGAGGCCACTGTATGGTGACAGGGTAAAATGATCTTTGTGGTAGCAGGGTGGAGATACCCACTCGTGCGTTGGGGAAAGTGGAAAAGGCATTTTCAATCACTCCCTTGAGTGCTGTGGCCACCCTTTCCTGCTGGGTTCACAGGTAATATTTGCCCATGTGAATTACGATGTGACTGGGGGACCCTAGTCTGTCCTCTGACAACAGCTCTAGGGCATGTCTAGTGTTTGGGCACCAGAGTTTAGCCACTTTGTGTTTGGGAAAAAGTTTATCCTCTTGAATGTATTTGTCATTTAAGTCAATGAGGAGCACAATCTCTGGCTTTTGTATGTCCTCAGCAGAGTGTGGTGGATGGGAATACCAGCTGGGGGGGGGGGGTGTGGTGGATGGGAATACTCTCTGTAACCTAGAGGGCAACACGTCAGGAGGTCAGTCAGGGGAGCAGACAGGGGGCTGTTAGGAGGGGGTGGGGTCTGTTAGGAGGGGGTGGGGTCTGTTAGGAGGGGGTGGGGTCTGTAAGGAGGGGGTGGGGTCTGTTAAGAGGGGTGGGGTCTGTTAGGAGGGGGTGGGGTCTGTTAAGAGGGGTGGGGTCTGTTAGGGGGTGTGGTCTGTTAAGTGGGGGTGGGGTCTGTTAGGAGGGGGTGGGGTCTGTAAGGAGGGGGTGGGGTCTGTTAGGAGGGGGGTGGGGTCTGTTAGGAGGAGGTGGGGTCTGTTGGGAGGAGGTGGGGTCTGTTAGGAGGGGGGTGGGGTCTGTTGGGAGGAGGTGGGGTCTGTTAGGAGGGGGTGGGGTCTGTAAGGAGGGGGTGGGGTCTGTAAGGGGGGTGGGGTCTGTTAGGAGGGGGTGGGGTCTGTTGGGAGGAGGTGGGGTCTGTTAGGAGGGGGTGGGGTCTGTTGGGAGGAGGTGGGGTCTGTTAGGAGGGGGTGGGGTCTGTAAGGAGGGGGTGGGGTCTGTAAGGGGGGTGGGGTCTGTTAGGAGGGGGTGGGGTCTGTTGGGAGGAGGTGTGGTCTGTAAGGGGGGTGGGGTCTGTTAGGAGGGGGTGGGGTCTGTTAGGAGGGGGTGGGGTCTGTAGGAGGGGGTGGGGTCTGTTGGGTTGGTGGGTTCTGTGTTGTCTGTCCAATGTGTTGTGGTTGTGGTCCGGGTCTGAGGTGGGCTGTTAGGAGGGGGTGGGGTCTGTTAAGGGGGTGGGGTCTGTTAGGAGGGGGTGGGGTCTGTTGGGAGGAGGTGGGGTCTGTTAGGAGGGGTGGGGTCTGTAAGGGGGGTGGGGTCTGTTAGGAGGGGGGGGTCTGTTGGGAGGAGGTGGGGTCTGTTAGGAGGGGTGGGGTCTGTTGGGTTGGTGGGTTCTGTGTTGTCTGTCTAATGTGTTGTGGATGTGGTCTGGGTCTGAGGTGGGCTGTTAGGAGGGGGTGGGGTCTGTTAAGAGGGGTGGGGTCTGTTAGGAGGGGGTGGGGTCTGTTAAGAGGGGGTGGGGTCTGTTAGGAGGGGTGTGGTCTGTTAAGTGGGGGTGGGGTCTGTTAGGAGGGGGTGGGGTCTGTAAGGAGGGGGTGGGGTCTGTTAGGAGGGGTGGGGTCTGTTAAGAGGGGGTGGGGTCTGTTAGGAGGGAGTGGGGTCTGTTAGGAGGGGGTGGGGTCTGTTGGGAGGAGGTGGGGTCTGTTAGGAGGGGGTGGGGTCTGTTGGGAGGAGGTGGGGTCTGTTAGGAGGGGGTGGGGTCTGTAAGGAGGGGGTGGGGTCTGTAAGGGGGGGTGGGGTCTGTTAGGAGGGGTGGGGTCTGTTGGGAGGAGGTGGGGTCTGTTAGGAGGGGGTGGGGTCTGTTGGGTTGGTGGGTTCTGTGTTGTCTGTCCAATGTGTTGTGGATGTGGTCCGGGTCTGAGGTGGGCTGTTAGGAGGGGGTGGGGTCTGTTAGGAGGGGGTGGGGTCTGTTGGGTTGGTGGGTCCTATGTTATCTGTCCCATTGTGGTATTGAGGTTGTGGTCCTGGTCTGAGGTGGGCTGTTAGGAGGGGGTGGGGTCTGTTAAGAGGGGGTGGGGTCTGTTAGGAGGGGGTGGGGTCTGTTGGGTTGGTGGGTCCTGTGTTATCTGTCACATTGTGGTGTTGAGGTTGTGGTCTGGGTGTGAGGTGGGCTGTTCTGCTGTCTTGTCTGGGCGAGTGTCACACCTCAGCCTTCTGACCTTGTCCTTCAGTGTGCCTCTTTAATTCAGAGCAGCAAACTCTCTCAGACGGCCGTCCATCTCCACATTCTGCACTCCGGGACTTGTAGGGGGGTGTTATTGTTGCTGGTCTGTTTTATGGATTTGTTCTGTCTGGATTGTGTGGAATACCTCTCGGAGCTCCACCATGTCTCTCTGAACTCCACCATGTCTCTCTGAGCTTCACCATGTATCTCTGAGCTCCACCATGTCTCTCTGAGCTCCACCATGTCTCTCTGAGCTCCACCATGTCTCTCTGAGCTCCACCACGTCTCTCTGAGCTCCACCATGTCTCTCTCCAGCTCTCTGAGCTCCACCATGTCTCTCTCCAGCTCTCTGAGCTCCACCACGTCTTTCTCGAGCTCTCTGAGCTCCACCACGTCTCTCTCCAGCTCTCTGAGCTCCACCACATCTCTCTCCAGCTCTCTGAGCTCCACCATGTCTCTCTGAACTCCACCATGTCTCTCTGAGCTCCACCACATCTCTCTCCAGCTCTCTGAGCTCCACCATGTCTCTCTTCAGCTCTCTGAGTTCCACCACGTCTCTCTGAACTCCACCATGTCTCTCTGAGCTCCACCATGTCTCTCTCCAGCTCTCTGAGCTCCACCATGTCTCTCTCCAGCTCTCTGAGCTTCACCACGTCTTTCTCGAGCTCTCTGAGCTCCACCACATCTCTCTCCAGCTCTCTGAGCTCCACCATGTCTCTCTCCAGCTCTCTGAGCTCCACCACATCTCTCTCCAGCTCTCTGAGCTCCACCACATCTCTCTCCATCTCTCTGAGCTCCACCATGTCTCTCTCCAGCTCTCTGAGCTCCACCCTGTCTCTCTCCAGCTCTCTGAGCTCCACCATGTCTCTCTCCAGCTCTCTGAGCTCCACCATGTCTCTCTCCAGCTCCCTGAGCTCCACCACATCTCTCTCCAGCTCTCTGAGCTCCACCATGTCTCTCTCCAGCTCTCTGTACTCCACCATGTCTCTCTCCAGCTCTCTGAGCTCCACCACATCTCTCTGAGCTCCACCATGTCTCTCTGAGCTCCACCATGTCTCTCTCCAGCTCTCTGAGCTCCACCATGTCTCTCTCCAGCTCTCTGGGCTCCACCATGTCTCTCTCCAGCTCTCTGAGCTCCACCACATCTCTCTGAGCTCCACCACGTCTCTCTCCAGCTCTGAGCTCCACCATGTCTCTCTCCAGCTCTCTGAGCTCCACCACGTCTCTCTCCAGCTCTCTGAGCTCCACCATGTCTCTCTCCAGCTCTCTGAGCTCCACCATGTCTCTCTCCAGCTCTCTGAGCTCCACCACATCTCTCTGAGTTCCACCATGTCTCTCTCCAGCTCTCTGAGCTCCACCATGTCTCTCTCCAGCTCTCTGAGCTCCACCATGTCTCTCTCCAGCTCTCTGAGCTCCACCATGTCTCTCTCCAGCTCCCTGAGTTTCACCACGTCTCTCTGAGCTCCACCATGTCTCTCTCCAGCTCTCTGAGCTCCACCATGTCTCTCTGCAGCTCTCTGAGCTCCACCATGTCTCTCCCCAGCTCTCTGAGCTCCACCA
Source organism: Oncorhynchus gorbuscha (assembly GCF_021184085.1). NCBI lineage: Eukaryota > Metazoa > Chordata > Actinopteri > Salmoniformes > Salmonidae > Oncorhynchus > Oncorhynchus gorbuscha. Next base: position 41,485,124 of record NC_060192.1, read on the forward strand.
TGTCTCTCTCCAGCTCTCTGAGCTCCACCATGTCTCTCTCCCGCTCTCTGAGCTCCACCATGTCTCTCTGAGCTCCACCATGTCTCTCTGAGCTCCACCACGTCTCTCTGAGCTCCACCATGTCTCTCTCCAGCTCTCTGAGCTCCACCATGTCTCTCTCCAGCTCTCTGAGCTCCACCACATCTCTCTGAGCTCCACCACGTCTCTCTCCAGCTCTGAGCTCCACCATGTCTCTCTCCAGCTCCCTGAGTTCCACCACGTCTCTCTGAGCTCCACCATGTCTCTCTCCAGCTCTGTGAATATATCCCTCTCAATGATGGAGAAGCAGTGCAGTTGTGGGACCTGGGTGTGTTCAGTGCTGTTGGGGAGTGACTCTCCTCCTCGGCAGGACAGTTTGAAGAGGTGTGATGCGAATCACTCAGGATGGGGGAGTCATCACAAAGAGAGACTCTTTCCTGCTGTGTACTCTCTCTCTTTGATCCCGTCCTGATGGAACTGCATGAGGAGTCCCTGCACCATTACTGTCCCAGACTTGTACACCTTGTACACAATGTCTAGTATTCTGAGTTTCCACCCTGGGCCAATACCCTCTCTCTTGACATAGGGGTAGTGTGTTCTTATAGCACTGTGCCAGGGGATGGTCTGTGTGGAACATTAAGTTGCTTACGTTTCCCTCTTTGTAGCAGTCAGCAAACAGTGTCTCTGAATTGTCATTGAGGAGCTTATTTTTGTACTTATTCCATGCAGTGTTATGTTTAATATCCATGGGGTACTGTACTGTAATGACCTCTGGACAGGGATAAGCCTTATGGGCTTCAAAGGCCTCTGAATTTGGTTGGGAGGGGTTGTGAAACTCCCCTGCCATCGTTGGGCTCAAGAGTTTTCACACGTCTGACTTCACACCTCAGTGCTAATTGAAGGTCTGTTCTGTCCTAGCAGCTTGGTAGCTTAGTAGCCTTATTTACTTGGCTTTATTTATTGTGGTCCTTCTGTAGCTCAGTTGGTAGAGCATGGTGCTTGTAACGCCAGGGTAGTGGGTTCGATCCTCAGGTCCACCCATACGTAGAATGTATGCACACATGACTGTAAGTCGCTTTGGATAAAAGCGTCTGCTAAATGGCATATATGTATATATATTTATTTTAAAAAATGACCTAGAGACAGTGCTAATTGAAGGTCTGTTCTGAAATATCTTCAGACTGAATATTACCCACTCAGTTCTGAATACAACAAGTTACCGTGAAATGTTTACTTAAAAGCCCTTAACCAACAGCGCAGTTCAAGAAGAGTTAAGAAAATATATACCAAATAAACTAAAGTAAAAAATAATAAAAAGCAACATGATAACATAACAATAGTGAGGTTATATACAGGGTGTTACGGTACAGAGTCAATGTGGAGGCTATATACAGGGTATTACGGTACAGAGTCAATGTGGAGGCTATATACAGGGTGTTACGGTACAGAGTCAATGTGGAGGCTATATACAGGGTATTACGGTACAGAGTCAATGTGGAGGTTATATGCAGGGTATTACGGTACAGAGTCAATGTGGAGGCTATATACAGGGTATTACGGTACAGAGTCAATGTGGAGGCTATATACAGGGTGTTACAGTACAGAGTCAATGTGGAGGCTATATACAGGGTGTTACAGTACAGAGTCAATGTGGAGGCTATATACAGGGTATTACGGTACAGAGTCAATGTGGAGGCTATATACAGGGTGTTACGGTACAGAGTCAATGTGGAGGCTATATACAGGGTGTTACAGTACAGAGTCAATGTGGAGGCTATATACAGGGTGTTACGGTACAGAGTCCATGTGGAGGCTATATACAGGGTATTACGGTACAGAGTCAATGTGGAGGCTATATACAGGGTGTTACGGTACAGAGTCAATGTGGAGGCTATATACAGGGGGTACTGGTACCGAGTCAGTGTGGAGGCTATATACAGGGTGTTACGGTACAGAGTCAATGTGGAGGCTATATACAGGGGGTACTGGTACCGAGTCAGTGTGGAGGCTATATACAGGGGGTACCAGTACCGAGTCAATGTGGAGGCTATATACAGGGGGTACCGGTACCTAGTCAGTGTGCGGGGGTACAGGTTAGAGGTCATGTGTACATGTAGGTAACGGTGAAGTCACTATGATAATAAACTGCAAGTAGCAGCTGTGTACAAAACAAAATGGATGGGGGGGGGTCAATGTAACAGTCCGGTGAACCATTTGATTGGATGTTCAGCAGTCTTATGGCTTGGGGGTAGAAGCTGTTCAGCAGTCTTATGGCTTGGGGGTAGAAGCTGTTCAGCAGTCTTATGGCTTGGGGGTAGAAGCTGTTCAGCAGTCTTATGGCTTGGGGGTAGAAGCTGTTCAGCAGTCTTATGGCTTGGGGGTAGAAGCTGTTCAGCAGTCTTATGGCTTGGGGTAGAAGCTGTTCAGCAGTCTTATGGCTTTTGGGGTAGAAGCTGTTCAGCAGTCTTATGGCTTGGGGGTAGAAGCTGTTCAGCAGTCTTATGGCTTGGGGTAGAAGCTGTTCAGCAGTCTTATGGCTTGGGGGTAGAAGCTGTTCAGCAGTCTTATGGCTTGGGGGTAGAAGCTGTTCAGCAGTCTTATGGCTTGGGGGTAGAAGCTGTTCAGCAGTCTTATGGCTTGGGGGTAGAAGCTGTTCAGCAGTCTTATGGCTTGGGGTAGAAGCTTTTCAGCAGTCTTATGGCTTGGGGGTAGAAGCTGTTCAGCAGTCTTATGGCTTGGGGGAAGAAGCTGTTCAGCAGTCTTATGGCTTGGGGGTAGAATCTGTTAAGAGTCTTATGGCTTGGGGGTAGAAGCTGTTCAGCAGTCTTATGGCTTGGGGGTAGAAGCTGTTCAGCAGTCTTATGGCTTGGGGGTAGAAGCTGTTCAGCAGTCTTATGGCTTGGGGTAGAAGCTGTTCAGCAGTCTTATGGCTTGGGGGTAGAAGCTGTTCAGCAGTCTTATGGCTTGGGGGTAGAAGCTGTTCAGCAGTCTTATGGCTTGGGGGTAGAATCTGTTAAGGAGTCTTATGGCTTGGGGGTAGAAGCTGTTCAGCAGTCTTATGGCTTGCTGTTCAGCAGTCTTATGGCAGGGGGTGAAGCTGTTCAGCAGTCTTATGGCTTGGGGTAGAAGCTGTTCAGCAGTCTTATGGCTTGGGGGTAGAAGCTGTTCAGCAGTCTTATGGCTTGGGGGTAGAAGCTGTTCAGCAGTCTTATGGCTTGGGGGTAGAAGGTTCAGCAGTCTTATGGCTTGGGGGTAGAAGCTGTTCAGCAGTCTTATGGCTTGGGGGTAGAAGCTGTTCAGCAGTCTTATGGCTTGGGGGTTGTTCAGCAGTCTTATGGCTTGGGGGTAGAAGCTGTTCAGCAGTCTTATGGCACAGCTTTTCAGCAGTCTTATGGCTTGGGGGTAGAAGCTGTTCAGCAGTCTTATGGCTTGGGGGTAGAAGCTGTTGCAGTCTTATGGTGATAGAAGCTGTTAAGGAGTCTTATGGCTTGGGGGTAAAGCTGTTCAGCAGTCTTATGGCTTGGGGGTAGAAGCTGTTCAGCAGTCTTATGGCTTGGGGGTAGAAGCTGTTCAGCAGTCTTATGGCTTGGGGTAGAAGCTGTTCAGCAGTCTTATGGCTTGGGGGTAGAAGCTGTTCAGCAGTCTTATGGCTTGGGGGTAGAAGCTGTTCAGCAGTCTTATGGCTTTAGAAGCTGTTCAGCAGTCTTATGGCTTTTTTTCAGCAGTCTTATGGCTTGGGGGTAGAAGCTGTTCAGCAGTCTTATGGCTTGGGGGTAAAGCTGTTCAGCAGTCTTGTGGCTTGGGGGTAGAATCTGTTAAGGAGTCTTATGGCAGGGGTAATGTTCAGCAGTCTTATGGCCAAAAGCAGTCTTATGGCTTGGGGGTAGAAGCTGTTCAGCAGTCTTATGGCTTGGGGGTAGAAGCTGTTCAGCAGTCTTATGGCTTGGGGGTAGAAGCTGTTCAGCAGTCTTATGGCTTGGGGGTAGAAGCTGTTCAGCAGTCTGATAGCTTGGGGGTAGAAGCTGTTAAGGAGCCTTTTGGACCTAGACTTGGCGCCCCGGTACCACTTGCCGTGCGGTAGCAGAGAAAACATTCTATGACTTGGGTGACTGGAGTCTGACAATTGTATTGGCCTTCCTCTGACTCCGCCTAGTATAGAGGTCCTGGATGGCAGGAAGCTTGGCCCCGGTGATGTACTGGGCCGTACGCACTACCCTCTGTAGCGCCATACGGTCAGATGCCGAGCAGTTGCCATACCAGGCAGTGATGCAACCAGTCTCGATGGTGCAGCTGTAGAACCTTTTGAGGATCTGAGGACCCATGCCAAGTCTCCTGAGGGGGAATAGGTTTTGTCGTGCCCTCTTCACAACTGTCTTGGTGTGATTGGACCATGATAGTTTGCTGGTGATGTGGACACCAAGGAACTTGAAACACTCGACCCGCTTCACTACAACCCCGTTGATCTTAAGGAGGTCTGTTTTGGCCCGCCTTTTCCTGTAGTCCACAATCAACTCCTTTGTCTTGTATATTCAGGTAATTATGTCCAAAATAAAGGTTTTAGGTCTGGAATTTTGATTTGGATTGAAGGTTTTAATGTTAAGATAAATCGTTGCAAAATTCTAGTTTATCTACATTTCTGCAACTGTAATTCTGTTTCTGCAGAAGAACTCAGGAGCCCATGAGCTCACTACCCACTCACTACCCACTCACTACCCACTCACTACCCACTCACTACCCACTCACTACCCACTCACTACCCACTCACTACCCACTCACTACCCACTCACTACCCACTCACTACCCACTCACTACCCACTCACTACCCACTCACTACCCACTCACTACCCACTCACTACCCACTCACTACCCACTCACTACCCACTCACTACCCACTCACTACCCACTCACTACCCACTCACTACCCTCACTCACTACCCACTCACTACCCACTCACTACCCACTCACTACCCACTCACTACCCACTCACTACCCACTCACTACCCACTACTCTCACTACCCACTCACTACCCACTCACTACCCACTCACTACTCTCAATTCAATTTCAATTTAAGGGCTTTATTGGCATGGGAAACATATGTTTACATTGACAAAGCAAGTGAAATAAACAAAAACAAAAATGTCATTCTCTCTCTCTCTCTGTCTGTCTCTCTCTCTCTGTCTCTCTCTCTCTCTCTCTCTCTCTCTCTCTCTCTGTCTCTCTCTCTCTGTCTCTGTCTCTCTCTCTCTCTCTCTCTCTCTCTCTCTCTCTCTCTCTCTCTCTCTCTGTCTCTCTCTCTCTGTCTCTCTCTCTCTCTCTCTCTCTCTCTCTCTCTCTCTCTCTCTCTCTCTCTCTCTCTCTCTCTCTCTCTCTCTCTCTCTCTCTCTCTCTCTCTCTCTCTCTCTCTCTCTCTCTCTCTCTCTCTCTCTCTCTCTCTCTCTCTCTGTCTCTCTCTGTCTCTCTCTCTCTCTGTCTCTCTCTCTATCAATTCAATTCAAGGGGATTTATTGGCATGGGAAACATGTGTTAACATTGCCAAAGCAAGTGAGGTAGATAATATACAAAAGTGAAATAAACATCTCTCCTCTCCCTCTCTCTCCATCTCTCCGTCTCTGTCCCTCTCTCCATCTCTGTCACTCTCTCCTCTCCCTCTCAATCCCCTCTCTCTCTCTCTGTCTCTCTCTCCATCTCTCCATCTCTGTCCGTCTCTCCATCTCTGTCCCTCTCTCCATCTCTGTCCCTCTCTCCATCTCAATCCTCTCTCTCTCTCTCTCTCTCTCTCTCTCTCTCTCTCTCTCTCTCTCTCTCTCTCTCTCTCTCTCTCTCTCTCTCTCTAGTCTGATGACTCTGTGAGTTTGTAGTTAAGCAGATGTTGTAGAGGGCCTTCAGTCTTTTAGCACTACTTTGGCAGAGCGGTTGTGGACACTTAGCAAGGCGACCACACACATACACGTACACACACACACACACACATACACACTTACTTTTAGGACGTATGGGAACACTTAGCTAAGAGAAGAGGGTATTTTACAGCTCAATACTAAATAATGAGGCCCACTAAAAAAACAGCTTGACGTTGAAATGGATAGGGGCCGCCATAGGCAGACCTGGCTCTCAAGAGAAGACAGGCTATGTGCTGCCCACAAAAATGAGGTGGAGACTGAGCTGCACTTCCTAACCTGCCAAATGTATAACCCTATGAGAGACATATTTCTCTCAGATTACACAGACCCACAATGAATTTGAAAACAAATCATAAACCCATATGCGTTAGGCGATATACCGCGGTGTGCAGTCACAGCAGCAAGATATGTGACCCGTTGCCATGAGAACAGGACAACCAATGGAGCGCAAACAACAATGCAAATACAACCTATATGTTTATTTATCCTCACCCACACTATTTGTACTACAACTATTTGCACATTGTTAATAAAACAACATTTGAAATGTTTTATGTTTTTGAAACCTTTGTGATTTTTACTGTTCATTTGTCATTGTATTTTTTTAAATTCTTTTTTTTTTTTTGCTTTGGCAAAGTAAACATACAGTTTATTTTTTGGCCACCAGAACAGCCTGAATTCTTTGGGGCCATTCTAAACGGTGTCGCAAAACGTTCCACAGAGATGTTGATCCATTGTGGCTCGATGGACGGCGCTACAATGGCTTGAACAGCCAGTTCCATCTCATGCTCCATTGGGTTGAGGTCTGGGTGACAGGTCCCTCAGGTAAACTGAACTCACTGTCATATTTATATAATAAATAAAACATATTCCAGATGTTGTATTTTCTATTCCTCAATTGTCCGATGTTGATGATCGCGTTTCCACTGGAGTCGCTTCTTCTAGTTTTTAACTGACAGGAGTTGAACCCAGTGAGGTCGTCTCCATCCCGTCCAGGACCGACGAGTTGTGTGTTCAGAGATGTCGTTCTTCATACCACTGTTGTACTGCTGACAGGAGTTGAACCCGGTGAGGTCGTCTCCATCCCGTCCAGGACAGACGAGTTGTGTGTTCAGAGATGTCGTTCTTCATACCACTGTTGTACTGCTGACAGGAGTTGAACCCGGCGAGGTCGTCTCCATCCCGTCCAGGACAGACGAGTTGTGTGTTCAGAGATGTCGTTCTTCATACCACTGTTGTACTGCTGACAGGAGTTGAACCCGGCGAGGTCGTCTCCATCCCGTCCAGGACAGACGAGTTGTGTGTTCAGAGATGTCGTTCTTCATACCACTGTTGTACTGCTGACAGGAGTTGAACCCGGTGAGGTCGTCTCCATCCCGTCCAGGACAGACGAGTTGTGTGTTCAGAGATGTCGTTCTTCATACCACTGTTGTACTGCTGACAGGAGTTGAACCCGGCGAGGTCGTCTCCATCCCGTCCAGGACAGACGAGTTGTGTGTTCAGAGATGTCGTTCTTCATACCACTGTTGTACTGCTGACAGGAGTTGAACCCGGCGAGGTCGTCTCCATCCCGTCCAGGACAGACGAGTTGTGTGTTCAGAGATGTCGTTCTTCATACCACTGTTGTACTGCTGACAGGAGTTGAACCCGGCGAGGTCGTCTCCATCCCGTCCAGGACAGACGAGTTGTGTGTTCAGAGATGTCGTTCTTCATACCACTGTTGTACTGCTGACAGGAGTTGAACCCGGTGAGGTCGTCTCCATCCCGTCCAGGACAGACGAGTTGTGTGTTCAGAGATGTCGTTCTTCATACCACTGTTGTACTGCTGACAGGAGTTGAACCCGGTGAGGTCGTCTCCATCCCGTCCAGGACAGACGAGTTGTGTGTTCAGAGATGTCGTTCTTCATACCACTGTTGTACTGCTCTGTTATTTGCCTGTTTGTGAGCCACCTGTTGGCTTGTATGATTCTTGTCCTTCTCCTTCTACATCTCATCAACCAGCTGTTTTCACCCACAGGACTGCCTACCTCTCATCAACGAGCTGTTTTCACCCACAGGACTGCCTACCTCTCATCAACCAGCTGTTTTCACCCACAGGACTACCTACCTCTCATCAACCAGCTGTTTTCACCCACAGGACTGCCTACCTCTCATCAACCAGCTGTTTTCACCCAGGACACTGCCTACCTCTCATCAACCAGCTGGACTGCCTACCTCTCATCAACGAGCTGTTTTCACCCACAGGACTGCCTACCTCTCATCAACCAGCTGTTTTCACCCACAGGACTGCCTACCTCTCATCAACCAGCTGTTTTTCACCCACAGGACTGCCTACCTCTCATCAACCAGCTGTTTTCACCCACAGGACTGCCTACCTCTCATCAACCAGCTGTTTTCACCCACAGGACTGCCTACCTCTCATCAACCAGCTGTTTTCACCCACAGGACTGCCTACCTCTCATCAACCAGCTGTTTTCACCCACAGGACTGCCTACCTCTCATCAACCAGCTGTTTTCACCCACAGGACTGCCTACCTCTCATCAACCAGCTGTTTTCACCCACAGGACTGCCTACCTCTCATCAACCAGGACTGTTTTCAACCTGTTTTCACAGGACTGCCTACCTCTCATCAACCAGCTGTTTTCACCCACAGGACTGCCTACCTCTCATCAACCAGCTGTTTTCACCCACAGGACTGCCTACCTCTCATCAACCAGCTGTTTTCACCCACAGGACTGCCTACCTCTCATCAACCAGCTGTTTTCACCCACAGGACTGCCTACCTCTCATCAACCAGCTGTTTTCACCCACAGGACTGCCTACCTCTCATCAACCAGCTGTTTTCACCCACAGGACTGCCTACCTCTCATCAACCAGCTGTTTTCACCCACAGGACTGCCTACCTCTCATCAACCAGCTGTTTTCACCCACAGGACTGCCTACCTCTCATCAACCAGCTGTTTTCACCCACAGGACTGCCTACCTCTCATCAACCAGCTGTTTTCACCCACAGGACTGCCTACCTCTCATCAACCAGCTGTTTTCACCCACAGGACTGCCTACCTCTCATCAACCAGCTGTTTTCACCCACAGGACTGCCTACCTCTCATCAACCAGCTGTTTTCACCCACAGGACTGCCTACCTCTCATCAACCAGCTGTTTTCACCCACAGGACTGCCTACCTCTCATCAACAAGCTGTTTTCACCCACAGGACTGCCTACCTCTCATCAACCAGCTGCCTACCTCTCATCAACCAGCTGTTTTCACCCTGCCTCCAGGACTCTCATCAACCAGCTGTTTTCAGGACTGCCTACCTCTCATCAACCAGCTGTTTTCACCCACAGGACTGCCTACCTCTCATCAACCAGCTGTTTTCACCCACAGGACTGCCTACCTCTCATCAACCAGCTGTTTTCACCCACAGGACTGCCTACCTCTCATCAACCAGCTGTTTTCACCCACAGGACTGCCTACCTCTCATCAACCAGCTGTTTTCACCCACAGGACTGCCTACCTCTCATCAACCAGCTGTTTTCACCCACAGGACTGCCGCTGACTGGATGTTGTTTGTCGTACCGTTCTCAGTAAAACCTAGACAATGTCGTGCGTGAAAAGCCCAGTAGGGAGTCCGTTTCTGAGATACTGGAACCGGAGCGCCTGGCACCGACGATCATACGAAGTGCCTGGCACCAACGATCATACGAAGCGCCTGGCACCAACGATCGTACGAAGCGCCTGGCACCAACGTACCACGCTCAAAGTCTCTTAGACACTAGTTCTGCCCATTCTAAAGTTGAATCTAAAGTTGAATCGAACAGTAACTGAATGCCTTGATGCCTGTCTGCCTGCTTCATATAGCAAGCCACAGATACTGTAGGAGCGATCCATTTTCTTCAACAGGGTGGTGTACCTAATAAACTGTCCGGTGAGTGTATGTTTCCCATGTCAATAAAGCCTCTTTGAATTGAAATTGAAAGAGAGGAGGCAGGAAGAGACAGAAATAGAAAGAGGAGGAGGAGCAGACAGGTTGTCTTGGGTGTGTCTTTGCCATTCATTCACAACAAACAAGTTCAGTAGTGAGTACAGCGAGGTTAGCTACGTTAGCATTGCTCTGGAAAGAACAGAGTTTTGAAGTTGAGGACTTCCCTCAAAAATGGTCAGCTAATTTAGTTGTATGTGTAGGCTAACATTGTGTTGAGCCAAGATGACAGCAGCTAGCTAGCATAGCTTGGGGATAGTTGCAGCTGGCTATCCTATCTAGCTGATCCCACATAAAAAAAAATGCTATAGTATACTATGGTATAAATAAAATAGTATTCGCTAAATTCCGCAAATACACTTCAGTGAATTTTTGCAGACCGTAGTATACTGTAGTATTTACTGTAGTGTTTTTGCAGTCTGTAGTCTACTGTAATATTTACTGTAGTGTTTTGGCAGAGTTTACTGTAGTATTTACTATAGTGTTTTTGCAGACTGTAGTATACTGTAGTATTTACTGTAGTGTTTTAGCAGACCGTAGTATACTGTAGTATTTACTGTAGTGTTTTTGCAGACCGTAGTATACTTTAGTATTTACTGTAGTGTTTTTGCAGTCTATAGTCTACTGCAGTATTTACTTTAGTGTTTTTGCAGTCTGTAGTCTACTGTAGTATTTACTGTAGTGTTTTTGCAGACCGTAGTATACTGTAGTATTTACTATAGTGTTTTTGCAGATCATAGTATACTGTAGTATTTACTATAGTGTTTTTGCAGATCATAGTATACTGTATTATTTACTATAGTGTTTTTGCAGATCATAGTATACTGTAGTATTTACTATAGTGTTTTTGCAGATCATAGTATACTGTAGTATTTACTATAGTGTTTTTGCAGATCATAGTATACTGTAGTATTTACTATAGTGTTTTTATTCAATTCTATTTGACATAAAGTGAAAGGCTTTCTCCTTGAGGAAAATTTCTAAAAGAGAAAATGTTCCATAACTTGTAGGTTAGAACGGGGGTAGGACTGGGGTCTGAACAAGGTAGGGTAGGACTGGGGTAGGATTGGGGTAGAACTGGGGTCTGAACAAGGTAGGGTAGGACTGGGGTAGGACTGGGGTCTGAACAAGGTAGGGTTGGACTGGGGTAGGCCTGGGGTAGGACTGGGGTCTGAACAAGGTAGGGTTGGACTGGGGTAGGCCTGGGGTAGGACTGGGGTCTGAACAAGGTAGGGTAGGACTGGGGTAGAACTGGGGTCTTAACAAGGTAGGGTAGGACTGGGGTAGGACTGGGGTAGAACTGGGGTCTGAACAAGGTAGGGTAGGACTGGGGTAGAACTGGGGTCTGGACAAGGTTGGGTAGGACTGGGGTCTGAACAAGGTAGGGTAAGACTGGGGTAGAACTGGGGTCTGAACAAGGTAGGGTAGGACTGGGGTTGAACTGGGGTAGGACTGGGGTCTGAACAAATAGATCAGAGCTTTTCTCTAACCTGTAAAATTAAATAGTATAGTTAAAAAAGTGTATTTTTTTTAACGGACATTGCTCTATTTACTACAGTGTCTTCCCCCAGACAGTACTGTAGTATCTACAGTATACTACAACATTCTATAGTAAATATGTCTCTGTCAAATCAGTAAGATAGTGAGAGCCAGTGTCTAGAATGTGTTTCATAATACGCTCATTATACAACACTATAAAAGTCACATCGTGTAAATACATGTTATCGTGGGGGATATCTACTACTGCGAGTTGAATGCCTGCGGTCTTCAGTCAGCTCAGCTGTCTTACGAAAACAATATTGGATAACTGGCTAGTTTTGTGTTGTCTCTCCCCCAATACTATTCCTTCATGGTTTAGGTTCCATGTGGATATTACACTAACACAACCAGATTACACATTTATCATACACAAACCAAAAAAATCAACTGTTGTCTTTTGTGTTACAAAGACAAAAACATTTTCTGTTGTAAATATATTGATGTGCTTATAAAAAATCCGTGGGGCCTACATTTTACCTAACAAAATAAAAAAAATAAAAAAGTTGTGTAAAGTACAACTTCAGCTGTCTAAATAGAACTAGAATTAGATTTATTTCTATGGTCTATTTGCCCAAATCTAAGGATTTGACTGTCGAACACACTGTCAGCTCTGAGTAGATACCTATCAGGTATCTGGTGGTGCTGGGGGCCTGGGGCTACCTTGCCAAACATGTCAGTTGTCAAACCTTCCTCTATGGTGTACTGGACACCATATGGTCTGAGACGGGAGTTCCCTGACAGAGTATGGCAAATATGGAGTTGGTCCCCCCTTTGCTGCTATAACAGCTTCCCCTTTTCTGGGAAGGCTTTCCACTAGATGTTGGAACACTGCTGCTATAATAGCTTCCCCTTTTCTGGGAAGGCTTTCCACTAGATGTTGGAACATTGCTGCTATAATAGCTTCCCCTTTTCTGGGAAGGCTTTCCACTAGATGTTGGAACATTGCTGCTATAATAGCTTCCCCTTTTCTGGGAAGGCTTTCCACTAGATGTTGGAACATTGCTGCTATAACAGCTTCCCCTCTTCTGGGAAGGCTTTCTACTAGATGTTGGAACATTGCTGCTATAATAGCTTCCCCTTTTCTGGGAATGCTTTCCACTAGATGTTGGAACATTGCTGCTATAATAGCTTCCCCTTTTCTGGGAAGGCTTTCCACTAGATGTTGGAACATTGCTGCTATAATAGCTTCCCCTTTTCTGGGAAGGCTTTCCACTAGATGTTGGAACATTGCTGCTATAACAGCTTCCCCTCTTCTGGGAAGGCTTTCTACTAGATGTTGGAACATTGCTGCTATAACAGCTTCCCCTCTTCTGGGAAGGCTTTCCGCTAGATGTAGGAACATTGCTGCTATAACAGCCTCCACTCTCCTGGGAAAGCTTTCCACTAGATGTTGGAACATTGCTGCTATAACAGCCTCCACTTTCCACTAGATGTTGGAACATTGCTGCTATAACAGCCTCCACTTTCCACTAGAATTTGGAACATTGCTGCTGGGACTTGCTTCCATTCAGCCACAAGAGCATTAGTGAGGTCGGGCACGAATGTTGGGTGATTAGGCTCGCAGTCAGCTTTCCAATTCATCCCAAAGGTGTTCGATGGGGTTGAGGTCAGGGCCCTGTGCAGGCCAGTCAAGTTCTTCCACACTGATCTCGGTAAACCATTTCTGTATGGACCTTGCTTTGTGCATGGGGGCATTGTTACGCTGAAACAGGAAAGGGCCTTCCCCAAACATTTTTAAAATGTTTATTTTATCTATATTTAACTAGGCTAGTCAGTTAAGAACAAAATTCGTATATACAGTGACGGCCTCCCAAATGACAAAAGGCCTCCTGCGGGGATGGGGGTTGGGATTCAAATAAATACAATATAAATATAGCACAAAACACACATCACAACAAGAGAGACACCACAAGGCAGCAACACATGACAACACAGAAACACAACATAACAACATGGTGGCAACACAACATGGTGGCAACACAACATGGTGGCAACACAACATGGTAGCAGCACAACATGGTAGCAGCACAACATGGTAGCAACACAACATGGTAGCAACACAACATGGCAGCAGCACAACATGGTAGCAACACACCATGGTAGCAGCACAACATGGTAGCAACACAAAGATAGAAGCAATAGAATCATCTAGAATGTCATTGTATGCTGTAGTGGTAAAATTTTCCTTCACTGGAACTAAGGGGCCCGAACCATTAAAAACAGCCCCAGAACATTATTCCTCCTCCACCAAACTTTACAGTTGGCACTATGCATTGGAGCAGGGTTTTGTTTATAAATAAGCATCAACCAGTGGGCCTTGCGACAGGTTTACAGAGATGACCAGTTTATAGAAGAGTATAGAGTGTAGTGATGTGTCATATAAGGAGCATTGGTGGCAAATCTGATGGCCGAATGGTAAAGAACATCTAGCCGCACGAGAGCACCCTTACCTTCCGATCTATAAATTACATATTGGTGATCTAGCATCGGTGGGATGGTCATCTGAATCAGGGTTAGTTTAGGGTGAAAGAGGAGCGATTACGATAGAGGAAACCAAGTCTAGATTTAACTTTAGCATGCAGATTTGATATGTGCTGAGAGAAGGACAGTGTACTGTCTAGCCATACTCCCAAGTACTTGTATGAGGTGACTACCTTAAGCTCTAAACCCTCAGAGGTAGAAATCACACCTGTGGGGAGAGGGGCATTCTTCTTACTAAACCACATGACCTTTGGAGGATGAGAGAGACACAGGGTAGAAAGAGAGGATGAGAGAGACACAGGGTAGAAAGAGAGGATGAGAGAGACACACCTGTGGGGAGAGGGGCATTCTTCTTACCAAACCACATGACCAAACCACCACCAAGCTACCCTGGACAGTATATGCATCTAAAGCTCTGTTCACATGGAACTAGTTTTACTAGAGAAAGTTGGTTATGTAATTTTTAAATTTTATTTTTATTTTAACCTTTATTTAACCAGGCAAGTCAGTTAAGAACAAATTCTTATTTTCAATGACGGCCTGGGAACAGTGCCCCTGAACTGCCTGTTCAGGGGCAGAACGAGCTGTACCTTGTCAGCTCGGAGGTTTGAACTTGCAACCTTCCAGTTACTAGTCCAACACTCTAACCACTAGGCTACTCCAGAATGTCCGTTATACCTAAAGACATTTCAGACGGGATTAGTTTAGCAGGCAGAATGGTCAAAACCGGGAAAGCTAGAAAACAGGAACTAGATTAAGACAGGAACAGAGGGAAAACCACTAGTAGGCTTGACGAAAACAAAATGAACTGGCAACAAACAGAGAACACAGGTATAAATACCCAGGGGATAATGGGGAAGATGTGAGACACCTGGAGGGGGGTGGAGACAAGCACAAAGACAAGTGAAACAGATGAGGGTGTGACAGTTATCATGGCAGCCTGGAGGTTTTTTTCTAGGTATGAAGATATTTCAACAAGTCCGGGCGATAAACTCGAGTTTGGTTCGCCAAGTTAATAAACCGTACCAAACTATCCTCGGGATAATGTCGCCATAATGTTTGAATTGAGGAAGTATGATCATAAACATTCAGATATTTTAGCGATCCGCAGTAAAATGTCCCTTTAGATGTGAGTTAAACAGTGCACTTGCACCTGAGATGTGTTTTGAGGCTATGGATGAGAATGTCAAGTTGTCCTTTCCAAACGTTTAGCTCAGTTCTGCTTTGCGATCTAATAACAGCAAGGTTCGTATAAAAATAAGCACTTTTTTTATTGATTTCATTTGGCCGTGATCAATTCAATTCGCACATAATGTATAAACAAGAGCATTCTCTGTGAAAGTTGATACATGTGGGCCCTTCATAAACACGTCCTTTAATTTATCTAATCAGTTATTGCTTCCTTGCTCCAGCAACACCTCAGACAACAATAGGTTATTCTTGCTGGAATTGTTACTCTCCTGTCATGTAGAAATGAACTGTCATGGCAGATTTGGGACAGGACTAAAATGACAGAGGTTGTAGTTGTGCATGACGACAAAACACATTACCCGACCTCCCTAATAAAACACATTACCCGACCTCCCTAAGTAAAACACATGACCCGACCTCCCTAAGTAAAACACATTACCCGACCTCTCTAATAAAACACATTACCCGACCTCCCTAAGTAAAACACATTACCTGACCTCCCTAATAAAACACATTACCCGACCTCCCTAATAAAACACATTACCTGACCTCCCTAATAAAACACATTACCTGACCTCCCTAAGTAAAACACATTACCTGACCTCCCTAATAAAACACATTACCCGACCTCTCTAATAAAACACATTACCTGACCTCCCTAATAAAACACATTACCTGACCTCCCTAAGTAAAACACATTACCTGACCTCCCTAATAAAACACATTACCCGACCTCCCTAATAAAACACATTACCTGACCTCCCTAATAAAACACATTACCTGACCTCCCTAAGTAAAACACATTACCTGACCTCCCTAATAAAACACATTACCCGACCTCCCTAATAAAACACATTACCCGACCTCCCTAAGTAAAACACATTACCTGACCTCCCTAATAAAACACATTACCCGACCTCCCTAATAAAACACATTACCTGACCTCCCTAATAAAACACATTACCTGACCTCCCTAAGTAAAACACATTACCTGACCTCCCTAATAAAACACATTACCCGACCTCCCTAATAAAACACATTACCTGACCTCCCTAATAAAACACATTACCTGACCTCCCTAAGTAAAACACATTACCTGACCTCCCTAATAAAACACATTACCTGACCTCCCTAATAAAACACATTACCTGACCTCCCTAATAAAACACATTACCTGACCTCCCTAATAAAACACATTACCTGACTTCCCTAAATAAAACACATTACCCGACCTCCCTAATAAAACACATTACCCGACCTCCCTAATAAAACACATTACACGACCTCCCTAATAAAACACATTACCTGACCTCCCTAATAAAACACATTACCTGACCTCCCTAATAAAACACATTATCTGACCTCCCTAATAAAACACATTACCCGACCTCCCTAATAAAACACATTACCTGACCTCCCTAAGTAAAACACATTACCCGACCTCCCTAATAAAACACATTACCCGACCTCCCTAATAAAACACATTACCTGACCTCCCTAATAAAACACATTACCCGACCTCCCTAAGTAAAACACATTACCTGACCTCCCTAATAAAACACATTACCCGACCTCCCTAATAAAACACATTACCTGACCTCCCTAATAAAACACATTACCTGACCTCCCTAAGTAAAACACATTACCTGACCTCCCTAATAAAACACATTACCCGACCTCCCTAATAAAACACATTACCTGACCTCCCTAAGTAAAACACATTACCTGACCTCCCTAAGTAAAACACATTACCTGACCTCCCTAATAAAACACATTACCCGACCTCCCTAATAAAACACATTACCCGACCTCCCTAATAAAACACATTACCCGACCTCCCTAATAAAACACATTACCTGACCTCCCTAATAAAACACATTACCTGACCTCCCTAAGTAAAACACATTACCTGACCTCCCTAATAAAACACATTACCCGACCTCCCTAATAAAACACATTACCTGACCTCCCTAATAAAACACATTACCTGACCTCCCTAAGTAAAACACATTACCTGACCTCCCTAAGTAAAACACATTACCTGACCTCCCTAATAAAACACATTACCCGACCTCCCTAATAAAACACATTACCCGACCTCCCTAATAAAACACATTACCCGACCTCCCTAATAAAACACATTACCTGACCTCCCTAATAAAAGACATTACCTGACCTCCCTAATAAAACACATTACTTGACCTCCCTAATAAAACACATTACCCGACCTCCCTAAGTAAAACACATTACCGACCTCCCTAAGTAAAACACATTACCTGACCTCCCTAAGTCAAACACATTACCTGACCTCCCTAATAAAACACATTACCTGACCTCCCTAAGTAAAACACATTACCTGACCTCCCTAATAAAACACATTACCCGACCTCCCTAATAAAACACATTACCTGACCTCCCTAATAAAACACATTACCCGACCTCCCTAATAAAACACAATACCTGACCTCCCTAATAAAACACATTACCCGACCTCCCTAATAAAACACATTACCTGACCTCTCTAATAAAACACATTACCTGACCTCCCTAATAAAACACATTACCTGATCTCCCTAAGTAAAACACATTACCCGACCTCCCTAATAAAACACATTACCTGACCTCCCTAATAAAACACATTACCTGACCTCCCTAAGTAAAACACATTACTCGACCTCCCTAATAAAACACATTACCTGACTTCCCTAATAAAACACATTACCTGACCTCCCTTGAGCACTAACTCAGGTCACTAACTCAGGTCACTAACTCAGGTCACTAACTCAGGGCACTAACTCAGGTCACTAACTCAGGTCACTAACTCAGGTCACTAACTCAGGTCACTAACTCAGGTCACTGTCAGAGGCCTCGTGATGGTGTGTCCTTTACATAGGATGTCGTGGGAGACTAGTAACCACGGAGGAGGTGTCACAAGGATACTTCTATCACATGACATACTTCTATTCTGAGGTTTTGCCTGACAAGCTGTGAATATAGCAAGTGGACAGTGAATTAAATTATTTATAAGGTTGCTAAACCACTGCCATCTGTCACGTCTACTCCTTCTCCCCTGGACTCCATCACTACCCAGATTACTCTCCCATTATCCACAACACCTGGACTCCATCACTACTCAGATTACTCTCCCATTATCCACAACACCTGGACTCCATCACTACCCAGATTACTCTCCCATTATCCACAACACCTGGACTCCATCACTACCCAGATTATTCTCCCATTATCCACAACACCTGGACTCCATCACTACCCAGATTACTCTCCCATTATCCACAACACCTGGACTCCATCACTACCCAGATTACTCTCCCATTATCCACAACACCTGGACTCCATCACTACCCAGATTACTCTCCCATTATCCACAACACCTGGACTCCATCACTACCCAGATTACTCTCCCATTATCCACAACACCTGGACTCCATCACTACCCAGATTACTCTCCCATTATCCACAACACCTGGACTCCATCACTACACAGATTACTCTCCCATTATCCACAACACCTGGACTCCATCACTACCCAGATTACTCTCCCATTATCCACAACACCTGGACTCCATCACTACCCAGATTACTCTCCCATTATCCACAACACCTGGACTCCATCACTACCCAGATTACTCTCCCATTATCCACAACACCTGGACTCCATCTCTACCCAGATTACTCTCCCAATATCCACAACACCTGGACTCCATCACTACCCAGATTACTCTCCCATTATCCACAACACCTGGACTCCATCACTACTCAGATTACTCTCCCATTATCCACAACACCTGGACTCCATCATTACCCAGATTACTCTCCCATTATCCACAACACCTGGACTCCATCATTACCCAGATTACTCTCCAATTATCCACAACACCTGGACTCCATCATTACCCAGATTACTCTCCCATTATCCACAACACCTGGACTCCATCATTACCCAGATTACTCTCCCATTATCCACAACACCTGGACTCCATCACTACCCAGATTACTCTCCCATTATCCACAACACCTGGACTCCATCATTACCCAGATTACTCTCCCATTATCCACAACACCTGGACTCCATCACTTACCCAGATTACTCTCCCATTATCCACAACACCTGGACTCCATCATTACCCAGATTACTCTCCCATTATCCACAACACCTGGACTCCATCACTACCCAGATTACTCTCCCATTATCCACAACACCTGGACTCCATCACTACTCAGATTACTCTCCCATTATCCACAACACCTGGACTCCATCACTACCCAGATTACTCTCCCATTATCCACAACACCTGGACTCCATCACTACCCAGATTACTCTCCCATTATTCACAACACCTGGACTCCATCATTACCCAGATTACTCTCCCATTATCCACAATACCTGGACTCCATCATTACCCAGATTACTCTCCCATTATCCACAACACCTGGACTCCATCATTACCCAGATTACTCTCCCATTATCCACAACACCTGGACTCCATCATTACCCAGATTACTCTCCCATTATCCACAACACCTGGACTCCATCACTACCCAGATTACTCTCCCATTATCCACAACACCTGGACTCCATCATTACCCAGATTACTCTCCCATTATCCACAACACCTGGACTCCATCATTACCCAGATTACTCTCCCATTATCCACAACACCTGGACTCCATCATTACCCAGATTACTCTCCCATTATCCACAACACCTGGACTCCATCACTACCCAGATTACTCTCCCATTATCCACAACACCTGGACTCCATCACTACTCAGATTACTCTCCCATTATCCACAACACCTGGACTCCATCACTACCCAGATTACTCTCCCATTATCCACAACACCTGGACTCCATCACTACCCAGATTACTCTCCCATTATCCACAACACCTGGACTCCATCATTACCCAGATTACTCTAACGTTATTCCTGGACATGTTATGATACACACCTTTGCTCCTTCCGGTAGGTCCCAGCGTTCGTTTTTGAAAAGGGGATCAGTCTGGCACCCAACTCTGTAGTTTATCTAACAGAAAAAGTAGGTTCAACGATTATCATCATTCCCTCAATTATAATCATATCTTGAGAAAATAACGTAATCTAGTTTGGAAGCCAATTCTACAATTTACAGATTTAGACTGATTGGCTCCAGATTGGTTGAGATTCAGACCGTTACACTATGTAACCAACTGGGACATGTTACACTATGTAACCAACTGGGACATGTTACACTATGTAACCAACTGGGACATGTTACACTGTGTAACCAACTGGGACATGTTACACTATGTAACCAACTGGGACATGTTACACTATGTAACCAACTGGGACATGTTACACTATGTAACCAACTGGGACATGTTTTTGCCAGGGCCCTGGGTTGGACTGAGTTTGTTGTTGCTAGTTAGTACACTGTTGTTGTCAGACATGAGTTAGCTCCTACCACCACAGCTACATCCAATATTTATTTGTGCCCTGGACGAGGGTTTCACCTCGGAGTGTAATGTTTCTCTTCTAGATTACACTAATTTAGAGTGGCACGGAAATACAATGACCTTGCTAAAGCAGGGAAATAGGTAGTAGGAAACAACTTCTCCATATGATGATGTTGTCAAATGTACTCTGGACATTGTTTCCCTGACGTGTTATAGTCCCGTGACTCTTCAAATATTCAACCTCCAGCTGTACCCCCTCTAGCACCAGGGGCAGCTGTACCCCCTCTAGCACCAGGGTCAGCTATACCCCCTCTAGCACCAGGGTCAGCTGTACCCCCTCTAGCACCAGCGTCAGCTGTACCCCCTCTAGCACCAGCGTCAGCTGTACCCCCTCTAGCACCAGGGTCAGCTGTACCCCCTCTAGCACCAGGGTCAGCTGTACCCCCTCTAGCACCAAGGTCAGCTGTACCCCCTCTAGCACCAGGGTCATCTGTACCCCCTCTAGCACCAGGGTCAGCTGTACCCCCTCTAGCACCAGGGCCAGCTGTACCCCCTCTAGCACCAGGGTCAGCTGTACCCCCTCTAGCACCAGGGTCAGCTGTACCCCCTCTAGCACCAGGGTCAGCTGTACCCCCTCTAGCACCAGGGCCAGCTGTACCCCTCTAGCACCAGGGTCAGCTGTACCCCCTCTAGCACCAGGGTCAGCTGTACCCCCTCTAGCACCAGGGCCAGCTGTACCCCTTCTAGCACCAGGGTCAGCTGTACCCCCTCTAGCACCAGGGTCAGCTGTACCCCCTCTAGCACCAGGGTCAGCTGTACCCCCTCTAGCACCAGGGTCAGCTGTACCCCCTCTAGCACCAGGGTCAGCTGTACCCCCTCTAGCACCAGGGCCAGCTGTACCCCCTCTAGCACCAGGGCCAGCGCACTCTCAATTTTTTTTTGTTGCCATCATTGTAAGCCTGCCACACACACACACACACACACACACACACACACACACACACACACACACACACACACACACACACACACACACACACACACACACACACACACACACACACACACACACACACACACACACACACACACACACACTATACGATACATTTAGTAAACAGAAGAATGAGTGCGAGTTTTTGTCACAACCCGGCTAGTGGGAAGTGACAGAGAGCTCTTATAGGACCAGGGCACAAATAATTATATAATAATAATCAATCATTTTGATCTTTATTTAACCATCTTACATATAAATCCGTATTTGTTCATTTAATAAATGGTGAATAACTCACCACAAGTTAAAACTTCTTTGGCGTAGGGGGCAGTATTTTCACGTCCGGATGAAAAGCGTGCCTAAAGTAAACTACCTGCTGCTCAGGTCCAGAAGCTAGGTCATGCATATAGATTTGGATAGAAAACACTCTAAAGTTTCTTAAACTGTTAAAATAATTTCTGTGACTATAACATAACTTATTTGGCAGGGGAAACCCAGAGGACAATCCATCCAGGATTTTTTATTTTTTGGTCACTCTCTTTTCAGTGAGATTTCTATGTGGATCTAGATTTCTAAGGCACTTGTTTGCAGTTCCTATCACTTCCACTAGATGTCAACAGTCTTTAGAAATTGGTTGATGTTTTTGCTTTGAGAAGTGAAGAAGTAGGGCTGTTCATAACGAGGGTCGAGTCTAGTGTTCTGTTGTGGTTAGGGCGCGCGACCTGAAAGCTCGCTCCACTTTGTTTTTATCAGCTATTGAACACAGTATATCCCATCTTAAATTGTATCGATTATTTACGTTTAAAAATACCTAAAGTTGGAAAAGGAATGTTGTTTGAAATGTTTGGATCAAGTTTACAGGTAACTATATTAGATATTTTGTAGTCATATTGCACGAGTTGGAACCAGTGTTTTCCTGGATCAAAAACACACAAATAAATGTACATTTTGGAGATATAACGACATAATTTATCGAACAAAAGGACCATTTGTGATGTTTCTGGGACATATTGGAATGCCAACAGAAGAAGATCTTCAAATGTAAGGCATGAATTATATCGTTATTTCTGACTTTTGTGTCGTGCCTGACTGGTTGAAATGTCATTTTCATGTGTTTTTTTTGATGGGGCTCTGTCCTCAGATAATCGCATGGTCTGCTTTCGCCGTAATGTCTTTTTGAAATCTGACACTGTGGCTGGATTAACAAGAAATTAATCTTTAAGCCGATGTATAACACTTGTATGATTTATGAATTATTATTATGAGTATTTCTGTTTTTGAATTTGGCGCGCTGCTATTTCACTGGGTGTTGTCAAATCAATCCTGTTAACGGCGCGCAAAGGAATCACTAAGAATTTAATGAGAAGGGTGTGCTTTTAATATGCACATAACTGCAATGTTGGGTTGTATTGGAGAGATTTTCAGTCTTAAATAATTTTCCACACACAGTCTGTGCCTGTATATAGTTGTCATGCAAGTGAGGGCTGAAAATCCACTCTCACATAGGTACATGGTTGTAAAGGGCATCAGTGTCTTAACAGCGCGATCTGCCAAGGCAGAATACTCTGAGTGCAGCCCAATCCAGAAATCTGGCAGTGACTTCTGATTAAATGCAATTTTCACGGAACAGCTTGTTGCAATTTCGATGAGGCTCTCTTGTTCAGATATAGGTAAGTGGACTGGAGGCAGGGCATAAAAGGGATAACGAATCCAGTTGTTTCTGTCGTCCGTTTCGGGAAAGTGCCTGTGTAATTGCGCATCCATCTCATGCAGGTGCTTCGCTATATCACATTTGACATTGTCCTTAAACTTGAGTTCATTTGCACAGAAGAAAAGTCATGTTGGAAAGACCAATGATGGAAAGACCTGTGTGTTGTCCTTGTTAATGCAGACAGAGAAGAGCTCCAACTTCTTTAATCATAGCCTCAATAATGTCCTGCACATTGAATATAGTTGCAGAGAGTCCCTGTAATCCTAGATTCAGATCATTCAGGGGAGAAAACATCACCCAGATAAGTCAGTCATGTGAGAAAGTAGTCATCATGCAAGCGGTCAGACAAGTGAGATGACTGCTGTGAGATGACTGCTGTGAGATGACTGCTGTGAGATGACTGCTGTGAGATGACTGCTGTGAGATGACTGCTGTGAGATGACTGCTGTGAGATGACTGCTGTGAGATGACTGCTGTGAGATGACTGCTCCTCACCCAAGCGGTCAGACTAGTGAAAATTACAGTCAGTAAAGAATCATCTCTCAATTTGAAAAAAAATGTGTCTGTCAGTGATTGGCTGCAGAGTGATTGTGCAGAGTGATTGGCTGCAGAGTGATTGGGTGCAGAGTGATTGGGTGCAGAGTGATTGGGTGCAGAGTGATTGGGAGCAGAGTGATTGGGTGCAGAGTGATTGGGTGCAGAGTGATTGGGTGCAGAGTGATTGGGTGCAGAGTGATTGGGTGCAGAGTGATTGGGTGCAGAGTGATTGGGAGCAGAGTGATTGGGTGCAGAGTGATTGGGTGCAGAGTGATTGGGTGCAGAGCGATTGGGTGCAGAGTGATTGGGTGCAGAGTGATTGGGTGCAGAGTGATTGGGTGCAGAGTGATTGGGTGCAGAGTGATTGGGTGCAGAGTGATTGGGAGCAGAGTGATTGGGTGCAGAGTGATTGGGTGCAGAGTGATTGGGTGCAGAGTGATTGGGTGCAGAGTGATTGGGAGCAGAGTGATTGGGTGCAGAGTGATTGGGTGCAGAGTGATTGGGAGCAGAGTGATTGGGTGCAGAGTGATTGGGTGCAGAGTGATTGGGTGCAGAGTGATTGGGAGCAGAGTGATTGGGTGCAGAGTGATTGGGTGCAGAGTGATTGGGTGCAGAGTGATTGGGTGCAGAGTGAAAGCGGAGTCAGGCGCAGGACACAGGTATAGAGTAATCCAACTGAGTTTTACTCAAAGAATAAAGCAAAATTCCAAAAATGGAACATACAACACAACTCAAACACAACCACTAATGACATGAACAATCACGGACAGAACAGAAATGTATGTCAGATGGTTAAATAGGGAATGTAATGAGGGACTGTAAAACAGGTGTGTGTGTAGTCAGACAAAACAAAACGAAACAGAAAAATGGATCGCTAGTGACTAGATAGCCGGTGACCGCCGAACACGACCCGAACAAGGGGAAGGGCCGACTTGACAAGGTGGCTTATGGTAGAGAAATGAACATTCAAAAGCTCTGGTGGATATTCCCTCCGACTTCGGCGGAAGTCGTGACAAGGTGGCTAATGGTAGAGAAATGAACATTCAAAAGCTCTGGTGGATATTCCCTCCGACTTCGGCGGAAGTCGTGACAAGGTGGCTTATGGTAGAGAAATGAACATTCAAAAGCTCTGGTGGATATTCCCTCCGACTTTGGCGGAAGTCGTGACAAGGTGGCTAATGGTAGAGAAATGAACATTCAAAAGCTCTGGTGGATATTCCCTCCGACTTCGGCGGAAGTCGTGACAAGGTGGCTAATGGTAGAGAAATGAACATTCAAAAGCTCTGGTGGATATTCCCTCCGACTTTGGCGGTAGTCATGACAGTGCCAATACGTTGCCCCTTGATAACCAGCGCACGTCTGTATGTGGTAAAAGCGTTAAATGGTCGCTGCCCATATCATTGCATAGTGCAGAAAATACATAAGATTTCAGGGGCCTTGTTTTAACAACGTTAACCATTTTCACGGTTGTGTCCAAAACGTCTTTCAAGCTGTCAGGCATTCCCTTGGCAGCAAGAGCCTCTCGGTGGATGCTGCAGTGTACCCAAGAGCCTCTCGGTGGATGCTGCAGTGTACCCAAGAGCCTCTCGGTGGATGCTGCAGTGTACCCAAGAGCCTCTCGGTGGATGCTGCAGTGTATCCAAGAGCCTCTCGGTGGATGCTGCAGTGTACCCAAGAGCCTCTCGGTGGATGCTGCAGTGTACCCAAGAGCCTCTCGGTGGATGCTGTAGTGGACCCAAGAGCCTCTCGGTGGATGCTGCAGTGTACCCAAGAGCCTCTCGGTGGATGCTGCAGTGTACCCAAGAGCCTCTCGGTGGATGCTTGCCTGCCCCAGCCACTTGGTAGCTCACCATATAAGATGCTTCTAGCCCCTTCTTATTAATGATATCTGTTGCTTTTATACATGTCTAACTATTCGAAAGTTGTCTTTATTCTCTCTCAAAAAACTCCTGTGGCTAATTTTTCTAATTGTCATGATTAGTTTTTAAATGTCTGTGAAAGAGTGAAGGTTTACCACGAGAGAGTAACAGTTAATGTGATTGGATGAGTAACGGTTAATGTGATTGGATGAGTAACAGTTAATGTGATTGGATGAGTAACGGTTAATGTGATTGGTTGAGTAATGGTTAATGTGATTGGATGAGTAAAGGTTAATGTGATTGGATGAGTAAAGGTTAATGTGATTGGATGAGTAACGGTTAATCTGATTGGATGAGTAACAGTTAAAGTGATTGGATGAGTAACGCTTAATGTGATTGGATGAGTAACGGTTAATGTGATTGGATGAGTAACGGTTAATCTGATTGGATGAGTAACAGTTAAAGTGATTGGATGAGTAACAGCTAATGTGATTGGATGAGTAACGCTTAATGTGATTGGATGAGTAACGCTTAATGTGATTGGATGAGTAATGGTTAATGTGATTGGATGAGTAACGGTTAATCTGATTGGATGAGTAACGGTTAATCTGATTGGATGAGTAACAGTTAAAGTGATTGGATGAGTAACGGTTAATGTGATTGGATGAGTAACGCTTAATGTGATTGGATGAGTAACGGTTAGTGTGATTGGATGAGTAACGCTTAATGTGATTGGATGAGTAACGCTTAATGTGATTGGATGAGTAACGCTTAATGTGATTGGATGAGTAACGCTTAATGTGATTGGATGAGTAACAGCTAATGTGATTGGATGAGTAACAGCTAATGTGATTGGATGAGTAACAGCTAATGTGATTGGATGAGTAACAGCTAATGTGATTGGATGAGTAACGCTTAATGTGATTGGATGAGTAACGCTTAATGTGATTGGATGAGTAACGGTTAATGTGATTGGATGAGTAACGGTTAATGTGATTGGATGAGTAACGGTTAATGTGATTGGATGAGTAACGGTTAATGTGATTGGATGAGTAACGGTTAATGTGATTGGATGAGTAACGGTTAATGTGATTGGATGTGTAATGGTTAATGTGATTGGATGAGTAACGTTAATGTGATTGGATGAGTAATGGTTAATGTGATTGGATGAGTTAATGTGTTAATGTGATTGGATGATTATGAGTAACGGTTAATGTGATTGGATGAGTAACGGTTAATCTGATTGGATGAGTAACGGTTAATGTGATTGGATGAGTAACGGTTAATGTGATTGGATGAGTAACGGTTAATGTGATTGGATGAGTAACGGTTAATGTGATTGGATGAGTAACGGTTAATGTGATTGGATGAGTAACGGTTAATGTGATTGGATGAGTAACGGTTAATGTGATTGGATGAGTAACGGTTAATGTGATTGGATGAGTAACGGTTAATGTGATTGGATGAGTAACGGTTAATGTGATTGGATGAGTAACGGTTAATGTGATTGGATGAGTAACGGTTAATGTGATTGGATGAGTAACGGTTAATGTGATTGGATGAGTAACGGTTAATGTGATTGGATGAGTAACGGTTAATGTGATTGGATGAGTAACGGTTAATGTGATTGGATGAGTAACGGTTAATGTGATTGGATGAGTAACGGTTAATGTGATTGGATGAGTAACGGTTAATGTGATTGGATGAGTAACGGTTAATGTGATTGGATGAGTAACGGTTAATGTGATTGGATGAGTAACGGTTAATGTGATTGGATGAGTAACGGTTAATGTGATTGGATGAGTAAAGGTTAATGTGATTGGATGAGTAATGGTTAATGCGATTGGATGAGTAATGGTTAATGCGATTGGATGAGTAACGGTTAATGTGATTGGATGAGTAACGGTTAATGTGATTGGATGAGTAACGGTTAATGTGATTGGATGAGTAACGGTTAATGTGATTGGATGAGTAACGGTTAATGTGATTGGATGAGTAACGGTTAATGTGATTGGATGAGTAACGGTTAATGTGATTGGATGAGTAACGGTTAATGTGATTGGATGAGTAACGGTTAATGTGATTGGATGTTAATTATTTGACTAGGTTCCCTGTATAAGACATTGTGTTGTTATTTCTCTGAACACTAGATGGTTTCATTGTATTTTTGGCAGTGAAACGAGGCTACTCAGGTGAGAGAAACCCCAAAAAACTCAAATGTACAGCTCCGTTGGAAAATATAAATGAACTGTTTGAAAACGTGAAGATTTGTATTTTATTTTATAAAAAATAAATAAACAAAAATAATTATAATTATAATTTGGCGTACCCCAGTTTGGGAATTCTTGGACTAGACTACTAGATTTCCCTAGAATATACAGAGATATTCACTGAGCATACAAAACATTAAGGGAGGGGGGGCAACTCAATACTAATGAAGGTGTTCCTAAAGTTTTGTATACTCAGTGTATACTGTATGTATTCTATATGAGTTGTATATTTAATTCTATACTCAGCACTATCTAAAGGTAACATTCCACATGTTATATCTCAGTCATCATTGATAGAACAATACAATCGCTTTGTCTCTAGATACTCACAGACAGACATACAGACCTTTCTCAGTGCAGTCTCCAGACCTGAACCATCATGCTTCCTCAGTGCAGTCTCCAGACCTGAACCATCATGCTTCCTCAGTGCAGTCTCCAGACCTGAACTGTCATGCTTCCTCAGTGCAGTCTCCAGACCTGAACTGCCATGCTTCCTCAGTGAACCGTCATGCTTCCTCAGTGCAGTCTCCAGACCTGAACTGTCACGCTTCCTCAGTGCAGTCTCCAGACCTGAACTGTCACGCTTCCTCAGTGCAGTCTCCAGACCTGAACCGTCATGCTTCCTCAGTGCAGTCACCAGACCTGAACTGCCATGCTTCCTCAGTGCAGTCACCAGACCTGAACTGCCATGCTTCCTCAGTGCAGTCACCAGACCTGAACTGCCATGCTTCCTCAGTGCAGTCACTAGACCTGAACTGCCATGCTTCCTCAGTGCAGTCACCAGACCTGAACTGCCATGCTTCCTCGGTGCAGTCACCAGACCTGAACTGCCATGCTTCCTCAGTGCAGTCACCAGACCTGAACCGTCATGCTTCCTCAGTGCAGTCACTAGACCTGAACTGTCATGCTTCCTCAGTGCAGTCACTAGACCTGAACTGCCATGCTTCCTCGGTGCAGGGAGATCATCTAGAGACACAGAGGACAGGCTGGCATTAACGTCCCCCCCCCCCCCCACACACACACACCTTTTAACACCTCGGGCGAGCCAGCGTGAACCTAGCCCATTTCCCAGACGTGGACATCTCAGTGTGTTTGTGTGTGTCCTGTCTCTTGCTCCGTAGAGACAGAACAGCTGTGTGTATGTGTGTGTGTGTGTGTGTGTGTGTGTGTGTGTGTGTGTGTGTGTGTGTGTGTGTGTGTGTGTGTGCGTGCGTGCGTGCGTGCGTGCGTGCGTGCGTGTCCTGTCTGAATTGGATGCCAGAAAACACGTCAGTCACACTGGAGCCATGTCAACACATTTCACACTACACGCGTGTTTACATGAAAGCATGTATGGAGACGCCAGATACCAGACAGTATCCGTATAAGTATCTATATTATTGGGATAAATGTAGCCGTTCCAATTTTTTAAAGGGCGACTGTCCCTAACAAACAACTAATCCCTTTAAAACAGCCTACGCAGCATCAATGTCAGAGTCAGAAACAACATTTGGATTCTGAGTTAAACTACTAAATGAAGGTTTGATCTGGATTACAATTACATCACTAATTCATGCCCCTTTTGCCAAGCTCGGGCCAAACTGAGCAATCAGGGGAGAAATGCCTTGGTCAGGGAGGTGACCAAGAACGCGATCGTCACTCTGACAGAGCTCCCAACTTACTCTGTGGAGATGGGAGAACATTCCAGAAGGACAACCATCTCTGCAGGACTCCACAAAACGGGCCTTTATGGTATAGTGGCCTGACGGAAGCCACTCCTCAGTAAAAGGCACATGGCAGCCCACTTGGAGTTTGCCAAAATGCACCTAAAGGACTCTCAGATCATGAGAAACAAAATGTTTTGGTCTGATGAAACCAACTCTTTGGCCTGAATGCCAAGCGTCACGTCTGGAGGAAACCTGGCATCATCCCTACGGTGAAGCATGGTGACGGTGGCAGCATCATGCTGTGCGGATGTTTTTCAGTGGCAGAGACTGGGAGACGAGTCAGGATCGAGGGAAAGGTTAACAGAGCAAAGTACAGAGACCAGGGATACAGAGATAGCTGTGCAGCAACACTCCCCATCCAACCTAACAGAGCTTGAGAGGATCTGCAGAGAAGAATGGGAGAAACTCCTAAAATACAGGTGTGCCAAGCTTGTAGCGTCAGACCCAAGAAGAGTCGAGGCTGTAATCGCTGCCAAAGGTGCTGCAGTAAAGTACTAAAGGGTCTGAATACTTATGTAAATGTGATATTTTTAAAAAACTGTTACGTTCAAAAATGTCTGAAAACCTGTTATTGCTTTGTTAATAGGGTTTATTGTAATGTCATTCTGGGGTATTGTGATGTCAGTATGGTTTATTGTGATGTCATTATGGGGTATTGTGATGTCAGCATGGTTTATTGTGATGTCATTATGGGGTATTGTGATGTCATTATGGGGTATTGTGATGTCGGTATGGTTTATTGTGATGTCATTATGGGGTATTGGGATGTCAGTATGGGGTATTGTGATGTCAGTATGGTTTATTGTGATGTCAGTATGGTTTATTGTGTGTAGATTGATGAGGGGGAGAAAACAGTTTCATCCATTTTATTATAAGGCTGTAACGTAACAAAACGTGGAAAAAGTCAACGGGTCTGAATGCTTTCCGAAAGCACAGTATTATAGTCTAATATGGTATATTCTAGTCCAGTATAATTTAATATATTATTGCCTAGTATTATCTAGTATACTATAGTGTAGTATAATATAGTCTTGTCTAGTATAGTATAGTATACTGTAGTATAATGTAGTATACTGTAGTATAAATATAATCTAGTATATTATAGTCTAGTACAATCTAGTCTATTATAGTCCAGTATACTATAGTCTACTATAATGTGGTATATTATAGTATTGTACAGTATAATCTAGTCCCTTATAGTCTCATATAATATAATCTATTATATTATATTCTAGTATAATGCAGTCTAGAATAATCTGGTATAGTGTAGTAAAGTATAATTTAGGGTAGTATAATCTAGTCCCTTATAGTCTCATATAATATAATCTATTATATTATATTCTAGTATAATGCAGTCTAGAATAATCTGGTATAGTGTAGTAAAGTATAATTTAGGGTAGTATAATCTAGGTCAGTGTAGTATAGTCTACTCTAGTTTAGTCTAGTCTAGTATAATCTAGTATAGTCTAGTATAATCTAGGTCAGTGTAGTATAGTCTACTCTAGTTTAGTCTAGTCTAGTATAATCTAGTATAGTCTAGTATAATCTAGGTCAGTGTAGTATAGTCTACTCTAGTTTAGTCTAGACTAGTATAATCTAGTATAGTCTAGTATAATCTAGTATAGTCTAGTATAGTCTAGTATAATCTAGTATAGTCTAGATTGTGCAGTATAATCAAACATAATCAAGTATAGTCTAATATAATATAATCTAATACAATCTACTCTAGTCTAGTATAGTCTAGTATAATCTAGT
Organism: Oncorhynchus gorbuscha; assembly: GCF_021184085.1. Lineage (NCBI taxonomy): Eukaryota > Metazoa > Chordata > Actinopteri > Salmoniformes > Salmonidae > Oncorhynchus > Oncorhynchus gorbuscha. The sequence continues at coordinate 41,516,525 of NC_060192.1, forward strand.
ATAGTCTAGTATAATCTAGTATAGTCCAGTATAATCTAGTATAGTCTAGTATAATCTAGTATAGTCTAGTATAGTCTAGTATAATCTAGTATAGTCTAGTATAATCTAGTATAGTCTAGTATAGTCTAGTATAATCTAGTATAGTCTAGTATAGTCTAGTATAATCTAGTATAGTCTAGTATAATCTAGTATAGTCTAGTATAGTCTAGTATAGTCTAGTATAGTCTAGTATAGTCTAGTATAATCTAGGTCAGTGTAGTATAGTCTACTCTAGTTTAGTCTAGACTAGTATAATCTAGTATAGTCTAGTATAGTCTAGTATAGTCTAGTATAATCTAGTATAGTCTAGTATAGTCTAGTATAGTCTAGTCTAGTCTAGTATAATCTAGTATAGTCTAGTATAATCTAGTATAGTCTAGTATAATCGAGTATAATCTAGTATAGTCTAGTATAATCTAGTATAGTCTAGTATAATCGAGTATAATCTAGTATAGTCTAGTATAATCGAGTATAATCTAGTATAGTCTAGTATAATCTAGTATAGTCTAGTATAATCGAGTATAATCTAGTATAGTCTAGTATAATCGAGTATAATGTAGTGTAGTATAGTCTATATGGTATACTATAATCGAGTATAATCTAGTGTAGTATAGTCTATATGGTGTAGTATAATCGAGTATAATCTAGTGTAGTATAGTCTATATGGTGTAGTATAATCGAGTATAATCTAGTGTAGTATAGTCTATATGGTATACTATAATCGAGTATAATCTAGTGTAGTATAGTCTATATGGTGTAGTATAATCGAGTATAATCTAGTGTAGTATAGTCTATATGGTGTAGTATAATCGAGTATAATCTAGTGTAGTATAGTCTATATGGTATACTATAATCGAGTATAATCTAGTGTAGTATAGTCTATATGGTGTACTATAATCGAGTATAATCTAGTGTAGTATAGTCTATATGGTGTAGTATAATCGAGTATAATCTAGTGTAGTCTAGTATAATCGACTATAATCTAGTGTAGTCTAGTATAATCGACTATAATCTAGTGTAGTATAGTCTATATGGTGTACTATAATCGAGTATAATCTAGTGTAGTATAGTATGGATGGTATAGTCTAATGTCGTAGAATCTAGTCTAGTATAATCTACTATAGTCTAGTATAGTATAATATATTCTAGCATAATCTAGCATAATCTAGTATAGTACAGTCTAGTGTAGTATAATAACATTGAATCTAGTCTAGTATAGTATAATCAAGTTTAATCTCGTATAGTCTAGATCTCTGTGGAATTGAGGACAATAATTGTTCTCTGAATCAGTAGTACTCCAAGTCTTTAGGAAATATTGTGTATGTAGCTCGTCACCTCTAGAAATGTGTTTATTGTTTTGTCTACTGTCTGAAAATGATTCAGCATCCCTTTTATAATCCATCTCATCCCTCTCTCTCATCCCTCTCTCTCACACACACACACACATACACACAAAGACACACACTGCATCCATATTGACGACGGTTCAGGGCGTTTTGGAGTAAATTAATTTTGAGCCTCTGAGTGAATTTGAGGCGAATACTTGACACGCCCCCTTTGAAACTAAAGCATGTAGAGTAAAAAAAACATGAATGGCCTACAGCATCAGCCTGTAATAAATTGTTTCCAGAGGTACATTTACTTTCATGTTACTATCTCAAGGGGTTTGTAGGCACTAATTACTAGGAGTATTACTCTGTTTTTTCTTGCTTTCTATTTAGATAAATGTGAGATTCCCAAGGGAAGAGAAGAGCGAGGAAAACAGTAACACAGTTAACTGACCTGGACTTTACTCTCATGGTCAGTTGCAAGGTAACTAATGAGGTAATGCACTGCTCAGTTTAGCAAAACTAAAGTAAAGTGTTATATGAGCCAACATGACGAGAAGAGGGAGAAGATATTACTGCCCTACAGCCATCTAGGGATACGGTAGTACCATCAGCCATCAGCCATCAGCCATCAGCCATCATCCATCAGCCATCAGTCATCTAGGGATCCGGTAGTGCCATCAGCCATCAGCCATCAGTCATCAGTCATCAGTCATCAGCCATCAGCCATCAGCCATCAGCCATCTAGGGATCCGGTAGTGCCATCAGTCATCAGTCATCAGCCATCAGTCATCTAGGGATCCGGTAGTGCCATCAGCCATCAGCCATCAGCCATCAGTCATCTAGGGATCCGGTAGTGCCATCAGTCATCAGTCATCAGTCATCAGCCATCAGCCATCATCCATCAGCCATCAGCCATCAGCCATCAGTCATCTAGGGATCCGGTAGAGCCATCAGCCATCAGCCATCAGCCATCTAGGGATCCGGTAGTGCCATCAGCCATCAGCCATCAGCCATCAGCCATCAGTCATCTAGGGATCCGGTAGTGCCATCAGCCATCAGCCATCAGCCATCAGCCATCAGCCATCAGCCATCAGTCATCAGCCATCAGCCATCAGCCATCAGCCATCAGTCATCAGTTATCAGCCATTAGCCATCAGCCATCAGTCATCTAGGGATCCGGTAGTGCCATCAGCCATCAGCCATCAGTCATCAGTCATCAGTCATCAGCCATCAGCCATCAGCCATCAGCCATCTAGGGATCCGGTAGTGCCATCAGTCATCAGCCATCAGCCATCAGCCATCAGCCATCAGCCATCAGCCATCAGCCATCAGTCATCTAGGGATCCGGTAGAGCCATCAGCCATCAGCCATCAGCCATCAGCCATCTAGGGATCCGGTAGTGCCATCAGCCATCAGCCATCAGCCATCAGCCATCAGCCATCAGTCATCTAGGGATCCGGTAGTGCCATCAGCCATCAGCCATCAGCCATCAGCCATCATCAGTCATCAGCCATCAGCCATCAGCCATCAGCCATCAGCCATCAGTCATCAGTCATCAGCCATTAGCCATCAGCCATCAGTCATCTAGGGATCCGGTAGTGCCATCAGCCATCAGCCATCAGTCATCAGTCATCAGTCATCAGCCATCAGCCATCAGCCATCAGCCATCTAGGGATCTGGTCGTGCCATCAGCCATCAGCCATCAGTCATCAGTCATCAGTCATCAGCCATCAGCCATCAGCCATCTAGGGATCCGGTAGTGCCATCAGCCATCAGTCATCAGTCATCAGCCATTAGCCATCAGCCATCAGTCATCAGCCATCTAGGGATCCGGTAGTGCTATCAGCCATCAGCCATCAGCCATCAGCCATCAGCCATCAGTCATCAACCATCAGCCATCAGCCATCAGTCATCAGTCATCAGTCATCAGCCATTAGCCATCAGCCATCAGTCATCAGCCATCTAGGGATCCGGTAGTGCTATCAGCCATCAGCCATCAGCCATCAGCCATCAGTCATCAGCCATCAGCCATCAGCCATCAGTCATCAGTCATCAGTCATCAGCCATCAGCCATCAGCCATCAGCCATCTAGGGATCCGGTAGTGCCATCAGCCATCAGCCATCTAGGGATCCGGTAGTGCCATCAGCCATTGAGGGCTTCTATACCGCTGGCGTTGCGATCGTGTTGCATCCGATGGCGAAGCTCAAGAATTTGCAGAGGTTAAGTTCTCGATGGCTGACGAGCGCGTTCATTCCATCGTTGTATTTGTTATTGGTATTTATTTTATTTTTAGGACCCCCCTTAAACTGTTGCAAAATCAGCATCAGGATGTTGATGAAGGTCCATGTAGCTCTGTTGGTTCCTATCAGGATGTTGATGTGGGTACATGTAGCTCTGTTGGTTCCTATCAGGATGTTGATGAAGGTCCATGTAGCTCTGTTGGTTCCTATCAGGATGTTGATGAAGGTCCATGTAGCTCTGTTGGTTCCTATCAGGATGTTGATGTGGGTCCATGTAGCTCTGTTGGTTCCTATCAGGATGTTGATGTGGGTCCATCTTGCTCTGTTGCTTCCTATAACGCCTAGACTCTGATGTAAATTAGGTTTGTTCCCTGGGTTTAGTTCCATGAGGGAATAGGTGACCCTTGGAACTCACCCGTTGTCCATCTCTTTCCTGCTCTGTCCTCTAGATAGGCTTTAAACCCCTGTGTCTTCGCACCGAGCAGGGTTCCCCAAAATGGCGACCCCATAGGAAATACATGAACTCTACCGTTCAAAAGGGTCACTTAGAAATGTAGATTTTTTTTATTTTTAAGAAAAGCACATTTTTCGGGGTCCATTAAAATAACATCAGAAATACAGTGTAGACTTTGTTCATGTTGTAAATTACTATTGTAGCTGGAAATGGTTGATTTTTAATGGAATATCTACATAGGAGTACAGAGGCCCATTATAAGCAACCATCACTCCTGTGTTCCAATGGCACGTTGTGTTAGCTAATTCAAGTTTATTATTTTAAAGGCTTAATTGATCTTTAGAAAACCCTTTTGCAATTATGTTAGCACAACTGAAAACTGTTGTTCTGATTAAAGTAGCAATACAACTGGCCTTATTTAGACTAGTTGAGTATCTGGAGCATCAGCTTCATGGCAGAGAAAAAGCCATATCTCTGGCCAATAAAAAATAAAAAATATTAAGATGGGCAAAAGAACACAGACACTGGACAGAGGAACTCTGCCTAGAAGGCCAGCATCCCGGAGTCGCCTCTTCACTGTTGACATTGAGACGGGTGTTTTGTGGGTACTATTTCATGAAGCTGCCAGTTGAGGACTTGTGAGGCGTCTGTTTTCTCAAACTAGACACTCTAATGTACTTGTCCTCTTGCTCAGTTGTGCACCGGGGCCTCCCACTCCTCTTTCTATTCTGGTTAGAGCCAGTTTGTGCTGTTCTGTGAAGAGAGTAGTACACGGCGTTGTACGAGATCTTCAGTTTCATGGCAATTTCTCGCATGGAATAGCCTTCATTTCGCAGGACACAAAAATAGACTGACGAGGTTCTTTGTTTCTGGCCATTTTTGAGCCTGTAATCGAACCCAGAAATGCAGATGCTCCAGAGACTCAACTCGTCTAAAGAATGCCAGTTTTATTGCCTCTTTAATCAGAACACATTTTCCAGCTGTGCTAACATAATTTCAAAAGGCTTTTCCTTTGATCAATTAGCCTTTTAACATGATACAATTATTAGCTATAACACAACGTGCTATTGGAACACAGGAGTGATGGTTGCTGATAATGGGCCTCTGTACGACTGTGTAGATATTCCATTAAAAATTCTTCAGGATTGGTGGGTCCCCTTTGGAACAATTGAACTAAAGTAGGTTAATGCGATTAGCATGAGGTTGTAAGTAACAAGAACATTTCCCAGGACATAGACATGTGTATCTGATATTGGCAGAAAGCTTAAAATTCTTGTTTATCCAACTGCACTGTCCAATTTACAATATTTCTGATCAATTTGATGTTATATTAATGGACCATTTTTGGGGGGCCTTTTCTTTAAAAAACAAGGACATTTCTAAGTGACCCTAAACTTTTGAACGGTAGTTTATATAGTTGTTTTTGCACTGTGCGACAGAAAAGACAGTAAAAACACCAGGAGTTCAGCTCCCAAGTGATTTACATTTTTGGACATTTTGGTCCCAAGTATTTCTACGTATAATAGAGAGACACGTGATCTTATACAAATGTAAGGAAGGTTTTAAATGATTATGTTTTAGTCAAATATTATATATTGCAGACTACAAATGAACTGTTATTCGTGCTGTAAGGACTTTGCTTTAAAAGTGCGATGAAGCAGACTTTAAAGTGAGGGGAGTCGCTGAGTGAGAGCTTTCTGAAGCCCCTCAAACAGCTAATTAGACACATTTACACTGCTTTAACCTGGAAGGACACACAATAACCCACACACTAGGTGAGGGGGGGGGTTGTGCATGTGTGTGTGTGTGTGCGTGTGTGTGTGTGCGTGCGTGCGTGCGTGCGTGTGTGTGTGTGTGTGTGTGTGTGCGTGCGTGTGACATAGAGGAATAGCAGTCAATATACAAAATTATGAAGAAAATATGAAAGACTGAAACACTCTGATTGTGACACCCAGATCTGTTTCACCTGTCAGTTTAACGATGAAAGACTGAAACACCGATGACAGTCAGTTTAACGATGAAAGACTGAAACACCGATGACAGTCAGTTTAACGATGAAAGACTGAAACACCGATGACAGTCAGTTTAACGATGAAAGACTGAAACACCGATGACAGTCAGTTTAACGATGAAAGACTGAAACACTGATGACAGTCAGTTTAACGATGAAAGACTGAAACACTGATGACAGTCAGTTTAACGATGAAAGACTGAAACACTGATGACAGTCAGTTTAACGATGAAAGACTGAAACAGTGTAGTATTGATGTTGAGTCTACATAAAAGATGGATAAAGTAATAAAGGTTTTTATTATGTCTCTGCTATCCAAATGCTCTCCCTCTCTCTCTCTCACACACACACACACACACACACACACACACACACACACACACACACACACACACACACACACACACACACACACACACACACACACACACACACACACACACACACACACACACACACACACACACCGCGATCAAGTGGCATATTTTATGGGGTTTTTCAAAAACAGCACGCTTCATTAATATGTACAGGAAGGAGGGCCACTGTAAATGTCAGCCATCCATAACTCCCTCGCCCCCATCTGGACCAGCAGAGTGTCACAGAGAAAAGCGTCCCCCCCCCAGCAGTGTCACAGAGAAAAGCGTCCCCCCCCCCAGCAGTGTCACAGAGAAAAGCGTCCTCTTTCAAAAGAGGTGTCCTACCAGGAAGAGATCCAGGGTACTGGCGACACTCCACTCTGCTCTACTGAAGGGTCATTCTCCCACAATGCATTGTGTGCCCTTTGGTAGGACAGTGGCACCTGTGTGAGAGAGCCCAGAAGCAGCTGCTGTGGACAGCTCTTAGTACACACACACACACACACACACACACACACACACACACACACACACACACACACACACACACACACACACACACACACACACACACACACACACACACACACACACACACACACACACACACCGACTCACAAACTCACACACACGCAACTACACACACACACACACACACACACACACACACACACACACACACACACACACACACACACACACACACACACACACACACACACACACACACACACACACACACACACACACACACACACACACACACACACACACAAACACAGCACACACATGCACAGCACACATACAGCACACACACACACACCGACTCACACACACACACACACATCACACACACCGACTCACAAACTCACACACACGCAACTACACACAAACACACACACACATCACACACACCGACTCACAAACTCACACACACGCAACTACACACACACATCACACATCACACACACCGACTCACAAACTCACCTACTCACACACACACACTCACACACACACACACACACAAATACACGCACACAAATACACACACACACACACACACACAAATACACACACACAAATACACACACACACATCCATTTACCCAGGCCGTCTGAGTACTTCTTCATCAGATATCATTAGATACACCTCCTCTCTCCTCCTCCCTCCTCCACACCTCCTCCCTCCTCCTCCCTCCTCCACACCTCCTCCACACCTCCTCCCTCCTCCTCCCTCCTCCTCCCTCCTCCACACTAACTCCGCGTCCACATCGTAGTGGACATGAACCAACAACACCGCTGCTCTTGTCAAGAGGGCGTAACAGCGTCACTACTTCCTAAGACGCCGGCATTCCACCCCGGGTCTTCTCCAAATACTATCGCTGCACCATCGAGAGCGTCCTGACCGGTTGCATCCCGACCTGGTACAGGAATTGCTTCGTCCATGACCGCAAGGCCCTCCAGCGGGTGCTGAAGACAGCCCAGTACATCACTGGGACCGTGCTCTGACCCATCCAAGACATCTACTCAAAACTGTACCTGGGGAAGAACCGCAGAATCATCAAGGACCCCACACACCCCAATCACAAGCTGTTCTCTCCCTTACTGTCGGACAGACTGTATCGGAGCATGAGGTCTGATACCAACAGGCTCAGAGACAGTTTCTATCTACAAGCCAATCAGACTGCTGAACACTTGATCTGGACTGACCACCTGCTCTGATTCTCCACGCCTTAGCCACACACACACACACACACACACACACACACACACACACACACACACACACACACACACACACACACACACACACACACACACACACACACACACACACACACACACACACACACACACACACACACACACCGACTCACACACACACACACACATCACACACACCGACTCACAAACACACACACACGCAACTACACACAAACACACACACACACACACACATCACACACACACACACACACACACACACACACACACACACACACACACACACACACACACACACACACACACACACACACACACACACACACACACACACACACACACACACACACACACACACACACACACACACACACACACACACACACACACACACACACACATTCATGATACACAAACATCACACCAGACTCTTAATGTACCACTCAATGTGTACACACTTCCCCCAGTCCCTTATACACGTGGAAATATTGGACTGTAAATTGTGACTTAATGTATTCTTACCTGTACGCAATGTTCCCCTCTAAGCTGCACAAGTGCACAGGTGTGCAGCTCTCCAGGGACTGCAGCCCAGAAGGCAAATCATCCTGAGCAGAGAAGCATAATAAAACACTCCTTTCTCAAGTGGTCCTTGTTTGTGGTTTCCTCTGTGGGAATTGTGATTGAATCAACACAATATTAGTCACTTTCAATACAACATACAGAAAAACGAAATGAACTATTCAAGACTTAAGTATGCAAATAACTATGCAAAAGTGATTTTGTAATAGGCAGAGTGCATCGGAGTAGGTTTCTATTGTGTCGGCAGGTATGACTCAGGCCTCGACTCTTTATTTTGTAAAGTGGGTTCTTGCATCAAACAACACAGCGACATGTTCAGGTCCCTCCTTGTCTGAAAGACAAGTAGATAAATATGTTAATGTCGTGTCTGCTTGTTTTATTTTTTTAGTCTCATGGAATGTAGGCCTACATTGAACACCACACATTGGCTGCTACTGTACAATGAATGATAGAACATTTACTCCCATGTTAAAATGTTATGGGATGCATTTTCTCCATTGTTTTTGACGGTAGGCCGCTCTGGTAGGCCTTCATTATGATCAAATAGAAACAGTAGCCTGCTTGCCCACTGTTAAAACTGCAACTTAAAGCGGGTATAGCCTCAGTGTTCACAGTAAAACTGTAACTTAAAGCAGGTACAGCCTCAGTGTTCACAGTAAAACTGCAACTTAAAGCAGGTAGAGCCTCAGTGTTCACAGTAAAACTGTAACTTAAAGCAGGTACAGCCTCAGTGTTCACAGTAAAACTGTAACTTAAAGCAGGTACAGCCTCAGTGTTCACAGTAAAACTGTAACTTAAAGCAGGTACAGCCTCAGTGTTCACAGTAAAACTGTAACTTAAAGCAGGTACAGCCTCAGTGTTCACAGTAAAACTGTAACTTAAAGCAGGTACAGCCTCAGTGTTCACAGTAAAACTGTAACTTAAAGCAGGTACAGCCTCAGTGTTCACAGTAAAACTGTAACTTAAAGCAGGTAGAGCCTCAGTGTTCACAGTAAAACTGTAACTTAAAGCAGCCTCAGTGTACAGACTCAGTGTTCACAGTAAAACTGTAACTTAAAGCAGGTACAGCCTCAGTGTTCACAGTAAAACTGTAACTTAAAGCAGGTACAGACTCAGTGTTCACAGTAAAACTGTAACTTAAAGCGGGTACAGACTCAGTGTTCACAGTAAAACTGTAACTTAAAGCAGGTACAGACTCAGTGTTCACAGTAAAACTGTAACTTAAAGCAGGTAGAGCCTCAGTGTTCACAGTAAAACTGTAACTTAAAGTGGGTACAGACTCAGTGTTCACAGTAAAACTGTAACTTAAAGCAGGTACAGACTCAGTGTTCACAGTAAAACTGTAACTTAAAGCAGGTACAGACTCAGTGTTCACAGTAAAACTGTAACTTAAAGCAGGTAGAGACTCAGTGTTCACAGTAAACGCGCACCGGAAGTTGCACAGAAATTTCACAAGGTTCAAGTTTGCGCTCAGCAGAACTGAAATTTGCTCAGTGATAAAAACATTTTTGAGGGAACAATGCCCATAACATGATGCAGCCACCATTATGCTTGGAAAAATCAAGAGTGGTTCTCAGTCATGTATTGTCTTGGATTTGCCAAAAAAATGTGGCATTGAAAGTCACTTTTTGTCCTGAATACAAAGTGCTATGTTTGGTGCAAATCCAGACTATGTTCACATATAAAAAGTGGCACTCAAATTCAATTGAGTTACTTCAAGTGGTGGCTGTAATTTGCATGTTAAAAACATTTTTGTATAACATGATGCAGCCACCATTATGCTTGGAAAAATCAAGAGTGGTTCTCAGTCATGTATTGTCTTGGATTTGCCAAAAAAATGTGGCATTGCAAGTCACTTTTTGTCCTGAATACAAAGTCCTATGTTTGGTGCAAATCCAATATCACATATAAAGTGGCACTCAAATTCAATGAGTTACTGAGTGGTGGCTGTATCATGTTATGTGTATAGTGGCTAGCAAAAGTAGTGGCTGTATCATGTTTTGTGTATAGTGGCTAGCGAAAGTGGTGTCTGCATCATGTTATGTGTATAGTAGCTAGCGAAAGTGGTGGCTGTATCATGTTATGTGTATAGTAGCTAGCGAAAGTGGTGTCTGCATCATGTTATGTGTATAGTAGCTAGCGAAAGTGGTGGCTGTATCATGTTATGTGTATAGTGGCTAGCGAAAGTGGTGTCTGCATCATGTTATGTGTATAGTAGCTAGCGAAAGTGGTGTCTGCATCATGTTATGTGTATAGTGGCTAGCGAAAGTGGTGTCTGCATCATGTTATGTGTATAGTGGCTAGCGAAAGTGGTGTCTGCATCATGTTGTGTGTATAGTGGCTAGCGAATGGAGGAATGGTTAATATAGACAGTATACATGGTTAATATAGACAGTATACATGGTTAATATAGACAGTATACATGGTTAATATAGACAGTATACATGGTTAATATAGACAGTATACATGGTTAATATAGACAGTATACATGGTTAATATATACATGGTTAATATAGACAGTATACATGGTTAATATAGACAGTATACATGGTTAATATAGACAGTATACATGGTTAATATAGACAGTATACAGTATACATGGTTAATATAGACAGTAAACAGTATACGTGGTTAATATAGACAGTATACATGGTTAATATAGACAGTATACATGGTTAATATAGACAGTATACATGGTTAATATAGACAGTAGACAGTATACATGGTTAATATAGACAGTATACATGGTTAATATAGACAGTATACATGGTTAATATAGACAGTATACAGTATACATAGTTAATATAGACAGTAGACAGTATACATGGTAAATATAGACAGTATACATGGTAAAAATAGACAGTATACATGGTTAATATAGACAGTATACAGTATACATAGTTAATATAGACAGTAGACAGTATACATGGTAAATATAGACAGTAGACAGTATACATGGTTAATATAGACACTATACATGGTTAATATAGACAGTATACAGTATACATAGTTAATATAGACAGTATACAGTATACATGGTTAATATAGACAGTAGACAGTATACATGGTAAATATAGACAGTAGACAGTATACATGGTTAATATAGACACTATACATGGTTAATATAGACAGTATACAGTATACATAGTTAATATAGACAGTATACAGTATACATGGTTAATATAGACAGTATACAGTATACATGGTTAATATAGACAGTATACATGGTTAATATAGACAGTATACATGGTTAATATAGACAGTATACATGGTTAATATAGACAGTATACATGGTTAATATAGACAGTATACATGGTTAATTTTTGCTTTGTACCTCTACGAGATTCGTTTACAATTATAATCAAGACATGGGTGGAATAAGTCACGGTAATCTTGAACAAATATAAATGAAACAAGGTTTTCATTACTGTTGATGTTTATTGCTTTGAACTAAACACATTGGAAGGACAATTTTATTTTACTGTCGGAATGTTTTGGAAATGATAAATGAGGCCCATTGAACACAACTTATTGGCGGTCTACACACCACATGAGGAACAGAGTTTTACTGTGTGTGTGTGTGTGTTTGTATGTGCTGTGCTGTGCTGTGTGTGTGTGTGTGTGTGTGTGTGTGTGTGTGTGTGTGTGTGTGTGTGTGTGTGTGTGTGTGTGTGTGTGTGTGTGTGTGTGTGTGTGTGTGTGTGTGTGTGTGTGTGTGTGTGTGTGTGTGTGTGTGTGTGTGTGTGTGTGTGTGTGTATGTGTGTTTCAAATGTATTTCTTGCACTTGATGCATGTGTACCGTGTCTTGTCCTTCTTGGGTCCACACACATCGCAGCGCTTCTTCTTGTCCTTCCTGGGTCCACACACATCGCAGCGCTTCTTCTTGTCCTTCCTGGGTCCACACACATTGCAGCGCTTCTTCTTGTCCTTCCTGGGTCCACACACATCACAGAGCTTCTTCTTGTCCTTCTTGGGTCCACACACATCGCAGCGCTTCTTCTTGTCCTTCTTGCGTCCACACACATCGCAGCGCTTCTTCTTGTCCTTCCTGGGTCCACACACATCGCAGCGCTTCTTCTTGTCCTTCCTGGGTCCACACACATCGCAGCGCTTCTTCTTGTCCTTCTTGGGTCCACACACATCGCAGCTCTTCTTCTAGTCCTTCTTGTGTCCACACACATTGCAGCGCTTCTTCTTGTCCTTCCTGGGTCCACACACATCACAGCGCTTCTTCTTGTCCTTCTTGGGTCCAGTCCTTCCTTGTGTCCACACACATTGCAGCGCTTCTTCTTGTCCTTCCTGGGTCCACACACATCACAGCGCTTCTTCTTGTCCTTCTTGGGTCCACACACATCGCAGCGCTTCTTCTTGTCCTTCTTGGGTCCACACACATCGCAGCGTTTCTTCTTGTCCTTCTTGGGTTCACACACATCGTAGCGCTTCTTCTTGTCCTTCTTGGGTCCACACACATCGCAGCGCTTCTTCTTGTTACTTCCGGCTGCAATCTAGAATGATGAAAACACTCAGAAATGTTACTAACATCTCACTCACTCACATATATAGTTACAGCAGGACACGTAGGACACTAGGGACAATCTTAGAGGAATTGATAGGCCTGTTTCAGGGTATTCAACAGCTGATGTCAGAGTTCTGGCTTGTTTGTTTTCATCCTGTTCTAACCATCGTCAGCTTCCTCTTGAAGAGCTCCTGTTCCAGCTTGTGCAAAGTAAAAATGTAATCGCATGTGATATTGTGGCCACGGAGTCTCTGTGTCACGTCCAGGACAACCTTCATCCCTTGGTTCTTCTCAGGGGCTCCTCCAGGACAACCCTCATCCCTTGGTTCTTCTCAGGGGCTCCTCCAGGACAACCCCCATCCCTTGGTTCTTCTCAGGGGCTCCTCCAGGACAACCCCCATCCCTTGGTTCTTCTCAGGGGCTCCTTCAGGACAACCCTCATGCCTTGGTTCTTCTCAGGGGCTCCTCCAGGACAACCTGCATCCCTTGGCTCTTCTCAGGGGCTCCTCTATCTGGCTTCCCCTTATACACTTGCAAGTTCCGCACATATGATGAAGCAGCATCACAGGCAGCCCAGATCTTGATTCCATATTTAGCGGGTTTAGACGATATGTACTGCCTGAAGGGGCAGTGGACCCTAAATGGCAGAAGCTGCTCGTCAACAGTAACGTTGGGCCCAGGGTTGTAAAACACGGGGAAGGCGGTCCACCCACTTGTCCCACACTGACCTGATTGCAGCTTGTCTATCAGCTGCCGCGCTGGTCTTTTGTCTCGGTTTTTGAAGAAGATAATCCAGGAAATAATGTTGAAGTTTTCGAGAGATGTTGTTTTCACAGAAAAGTTCTCTGCCAGTTTCCGCATCCCACAGGGATTCTGTGATTCTCCATTGGATCTGAAAACACCAGCAAGGATAAGAACCCCACTGTATGCATGTCAATGAGTTTGGTCCATCTCCTTCCATCTCTCTCCAAAAACACACCTTCCCTCCAAATTAGTACAGTCCAGAATAATTTTCTGGATGGTATCTGGGATGAACAGTTGAAAAGAAGACTATGTCCTGCACATGAGTAACCGCCATCTGAATCGGCCCTGGTTCCATCCTTATCATATTGGACAGCCATGCAGGGTGGCTCATTCCTTGGGCAAGAAGACCATTCAATTTCACAATTATCTGACATCCATATTTCTCCTCCTGCAGGCTGCTGATTAGCTAATTGCTGACGGGCTGGTCCTGGGGCTGATTGCTGACGGCTTGGTCCTGGGGCTGGTTGCTGATGGTCTGGTCCTGGGGCTGGCTAATGACGGACTGGTCCTGGGGCTGGTCCTGGGGCTGATTGCTGACGGCTTGGTCCTGGGGCTGGTTGCTGATGGGCTGGTCCTGGGGCTGGCTAATGACGGACTGGTCCTGGGGCTGGTCCTGGGGCTGATTGCTGACGGTCTGGTTGCTGACGGGCTGGTCCTGGGGCTGGCTAATGACGGACTGGTCCTGGGGCTGGTCCTGGGGCTGGTTGCTGACGGTCTGGTCCTGGGGGTCCTGGGGCTGGCTGCTGACGGGCTGGTCCTGGGGCTGGTTGCTGACGGACTGGTCCTGGGGCTGGTCCTGGGGCTGGTCCTGGGGCTGGTTGCTGACGGACTGGTCCTGGGGCTGGTTGCTGACGGACTGGTCCTGGGGCTGGTTTCTGACGGGCTGGTCCTGGGGCTGGTTGCTGACGGACTGGTCCTGGGGCTGGTTTCTGACGGGCTGGTCCTGGGACTGGTTTCTGACGGGCTGGTCCTGGGGCTGGTTTCTGACGGGCTGGTTCTGGGACTGGTTTCTGACGGGCTGGTCCTGGGACTGGCTGAGGATCAATCTCATTCTCTTTTTTCCAACTGACTTTCAGATTCCAAATTGACAGAGGCATGATCCTCATATTCTGAAAAGTATTATTTTTCCAAAGTGGAAGACTCTTCTTCCACACTAGCTTCTCTTTTCCATTTTATTCTAAGGCCCTCTGAGCAGAGATTATTTTTGCCATACTGATTGAGTAAGTAAGGAGCCACTATTATAGCCGCTATTTATTTGTTGTGTCCCTATCACAATTTGCACATGGCAGAGAGGGTAGAGTTGGGGAAAATACTGACTTTTGAATTTTTTTTTTACAATGTATCGAAATAATGCATTCTAATAACATTGTGAATGTTTCCGCAAGACATTGTGTAGTTTCATTTCATTTCACTACAAAGGGTAAAGAGTGCGAGAAAAGCAGAAGACAGGCAGACAGACAGGTTCTTGGTACTGTGTTGAAACAGCAGGCCCAGGGAGGAGGAAGACAGAGGGAAGGCACACAGCAAACCTTTATGTTTTATTTTTACTTTTTTTTCACCTACACACACACACACTTTTACACACGTTTATTACCCTCGGGTATCACGTTTCAGGTAAGACCCAGATGCAGACAACTGTAACGGCCGTTGGCGGTGGAAGAAGAGGAGGACCAAGGCGCAGCGTGGTAAGTGTCCATATTTTTTATAAAGTAATAGAACACTGAACAAGAAAGTGAACGAACGAAACCGAAACAGTTCTGTCTGGTGCAGATACAAACACTCAACAGAAAACAATAACCCACGAAACACAGCTGGGAAAAGGCTACCTAATTATGATTCTCAATCAGAGACAACTAGCGACACCTGCCTCTGATTGAGAACCATACCAGGCCAAACGCATAAACACAACCTAGAAAAACGAACATAGTGTCAGGATTTGGCCAGGGTTGTTCCGGTTTTTGGTCACTAGATGCCCCCATTGTGCCTTTTGACCTTTTGTTTTCCCTTGATCCCCATTATTATTTGCACCTGTGCCTCGTTTCCCCTGATTGTATTTAAACCCTTTGTTTTCCTCTGTTCTTTGCTCTGTGTTTGTATGTTAGCACCCAGCCCTAGTACTCTGAGAACTCTTGTTGATCCCGGTGGACTCTCTTGTGGAATTCTGTTTTTTGTTCTTGTTTGTTTGTTTTTTTAGTATCTTTTGAGGCTTTTTGTGCTTTACCTTCCACCTTGTGGATTTACCTTTTTTTGTCTTGGAGGATTACCTTTGTTCTTGTAGGATTCCTTTTGAGGTTGTGGAGTTACATGTTTTCCTGAAGAACTTCATTTTTTACTTCATTAAATACACCGTCTCAAGTACTGCTGTGTCTGCCTCATCTTCTGGGTTCTGCCGACTATTCGTGGCTCAGTTGGTTAAGTGACTGTTTCTCACTCCGGAGACCCGGGTTCGTAACCGGGTCCTGACACATAGACTGCCCACCCCAACTCATGCCCTGACCAACTAACACAAAGACAAAATAAAGGAACTAAGGTCAGAACGTGACAGTTACCCCCCCCCCCCAACGGTGCAGACTCCGGCCGCAAAACCTGAACCTATAGGGGAGGGTCTGGGTGGATGTCTGTCCACGCTCCATCATAGTCGACCTCGTACAGGGGACCCTAGCAACGGGTCCCGAATGGACGGGAGATTTTGGCAGCACCGGACAGGCGGGAGACTTCGGCAGCACCGGAGTGAAAGGTGACTCCGGCAGCACCGGACCAGTGGGAGACTCTGGCAGCTCCGACGCGAAGGGCGACTCCAACAGCGCCGGAGTGACGGGCGGCTCGGGCGATTCTGGCAGCTCAGGACAGACGGGCGACTCTGGCAGCTCAGGACCGACGGGCGACTCTGGTAGCTCAGGACAGACGGGCGACTCTGGCAGCTCAGGACAGATGGAAGCACCTGGAGGAAGGAGACGGAGAGACAGCCTTGTGCGTGGGGCTGCCATTGGAGGCCTGGTGCGTGGAGGAGGCACCGGATAGACCAGACCGAGGAGGCGCACTGAAGGTCTCGAGCACCGAGCCTGCACAACGCTACCTGGCTGGATACTCCCCGTCACCTGGCCAGTGCGACGAAGTGGAACAGACCGCAATGGGCTGTGCAGGCGAACCGGGGACACCGTGCGTAGGGCTGGTGCCATGTATCCTGGCCCAAGGAGACGAACTGGAGACCAGATGCCCACTCTAGCCCGGCCGATATGAGGTGCTGCGATGTAATGCACCTGGCTATGCCTGTGCACTGGGGACACCGTGCGCCTCACAGCATAACACGGTGCCTGCCCGGTCCACCTCTCTCCACGGTAAGCACGGGGAGTTCTCCTACCTGACTAAGTCACACTCCCCGTGTGCCACCCCCCCAATAAATTGTTGTGGCTGCCTCTCGTCCCAGCCGCGCTGCCATGCTGCCTCCTCATACCACCGCCACTCAGCTTTCGCTGCCTCCAGCTCTGCCTTGGGGCGGAGATATTCCCCCAGCCTGTGCCCAGAGTCCTTCTCCGTCCAGAATCTCCAACCATGTCCACGAGTCCAGAGATTTCTGCTTGTGCCCGATACCACGCTGCTTGGTCCTTTTTTGGTGGGTGATTCTGTAACGGCCGTTGGTGGTGGAAGAAGAGGAGGACCAATGCACAGCGTGGTAAGTGTCCATATTTGTAATAAAGTAATAGAACACTAAACAAAAAACAACAAAATGTACGAACGAAACCGAAACAGTTTTGTCTGGTGCAGATACAAACACTCAACAGAAAACATTCACCCACGAAACACAGGTGGGAAAAGGCTACCTAAGTATGATTCTCAATCAGAGACAACTAACGACACCTGCCTCTGATTGAGAAACATACCAGGCCAAACACAAAACACAACATAGAAAAACGAACATAGACAACCCACCCAACTCACACCCTGACCATACTAAAACAAAGACATAACAAAAGAACTAAGGTCAGAACGTGACAACAACGTCGAATTAACAACAGTTTATTAATCCAACAGGGGCAGGCAAAAGACAGGTCAAGGGCAGGCAGGGGTCAGTTATCCAGAAAGGTGGGGCAATTATATAGGACAGCAGGCAGGGTCAGGGTCAGGATCAGGGTCAGGGTCAGGGCAGGCAGAATGGTCAAAACCTGGAAAACTAAAAAACAGGAACAATCGAGAGACATAAACGGAGGGAAAAACATTGGTCGCTTGACGAAACAAAACGAACTGGCAACAGACAAACAGAGAACACAGGTATAAATACACTGGGGATATCGGGGAACGAACACTTTAACAATGAAGTGAAACTGTTTTTTTAACCTTTATTTAACTAGGCAAGTCAGTTAAGAACAAATTCTTATTTTCAATGAAGGCCTAGGAACAGTGGGTTAACTGCCTTGTTCAGGGGGCAGAACGACAGATTTGTACCTTGTCAGCTCAGAGGTTTGAACTTGCAACCTTCCGGTTACTAGTCCAACGCTCTAACCACTAGGCTACCTGCCACCCCTACACTCTAACCACTAGGCTACGCTGCCGCCTCTACACTCTAACCACTAGGCTACGCTGCCGCCTCTACACTCTAACCACTAGGCTACCCTGCCTCCTCTACACTCTAACCACTAGGCTACCCTGCCTCCTCTACACTCTAACCACTAGGCTACCCTGCCTCCTCTACACTCTAACCACTAGGCTACCCTGCCTCCTCTACACTCTAACCACTAGGCTACCTGCCGCCTCTACACTCTAACCACTAGGCTACCCTGCCGCCTCTACACTCTAACCACTAGGCTACCTGCCGCCTCTACACTCTAACCACTAGGCTACCTGCCGCCTCTACACTCTAACCACTAGGCTACCTGCCTCCTCTACACTCTAACCACTAGGCTACCCTGCCTCCTCTACACTCTAACCACTAGGCTACCCTGCCGCCTCTACACTCTAACCACTAGGCTACCCTGCCTCCTCTACACTCTAACCACTAGCCTACCTGCCGCCTCTACACTCTAACCACTAGGCTACCCTGCCGCCTCTACACTCTAACCACTAGCCTACCTGCCGCCTCTACACTCTAACCATTTTCGATTGGAGATGTTTGATGTGGGTCTGGAAGGAGAGTTTGCAGTCTGGTGCAGATGCCACATATTCCAGCGGAACCATCTACTCAGCGTTTAAGAGCAGTTGGAGGCCACGGAAGGGAGTGCTGTATGGCATTGAAGGCTACCTGCCGCCTCTACACTCTAACCACTAGGCTACCTGCCGCCTCTACACTCTAACCACTAGGCTACCTGCCGCCTCTACACTCTAACCACTAGGCTACTCTGCCGTATCCATAAGAACCAATATCAGTCCCTAAAAAAACCCTTATTGAACAATCCTTTGATAGCTTTTCAGAATTCACTGATAAATTAGAGGAAGAGAGAGGTAAAGAGAGGAAGAGAGAGAAAGAGAGAATGGGAAACAGCCACAAGGGAATATAAAAAAAGATTTAAAAAAAAGCTATTTTGGATATGTAGGTATTTACAAGTACATGCATCTTAAACGTTTCACATCACCAAATTTATATTTGAAATGTTTAGGCCTTCAGAGCAATCTTGAGGGAATCCGATTTGAGTCAGAAAAGGATGTTCATATGATTGGTAAGATACACAAAACCTCGCAGAGAGCCTATGCAACTGACAATCTCTTATAAACTATTGGAACCAAGACTTAAAAAGAGCTGATTTTGGCACACGATGGAGGGAATGTTGGAACAGAACTAATTACATGAAGGATAAAATAAAATAAAATGTATTGACTTCGTTATGCAAGAGACACAATTCTACAGCACAACAACAGAGTCATGTCGTAAGTGTAAAACTGCTATAAAGTCCAGAAGTGGCTGTCAGAAGTATTACAATGTAAATTAACTTTTAATCCATGTGTTTGCATATTTCAAGTTATATGAGGGGGCAGTGACTTCTAAGAGTGTACTGCCAATTAGTATGGTTCTTTAGTTTCAAATATGGTATCTCTCTCTCTGTGTGTGTGTGTGTGTGTGTGTGTGTGTGTGTGTGTGTGTGTGTGTGTGTGTGTGTGTGTGTGTGTGTGTGTGTGTGTGTGTGTGTGTGTGTGTGTGTGTGTGTGTGTGTGTGTGTGTGTGTGTGTGTGTGTGTGTGTGTGTGTGTGTGTGTGTGTGTGTGTGTGTGTGTGTGTGTGTGATTGCCTTTGAGGGCCTGGCCCCTCCAATTAAAACACACACGGTCTCTCTCTCTGTCTCTCTCTGTCACTCTATATCTGTCTGTTTATCTCTGATTCGCTCTCTGTCTCTGTCTCTCTCACGGTAAATATATCTGTCTCTTTCTCTGTCTCTCTCGCTCTCATCTTCTCTCTCTCACGCGCTTGCTCTATATCGGTCTCCACATCTGTCTGTTTCTCTCTGATTCTTTCCCTGTCTCTCTCTGTCCTCCACACCTCTCTCCTCTCCTCTCTCTCTACCCAAGGTATTAATTACCTGAGATAATGACTTTCCTCTCTCAACCAATTAATGCCATATCTACAGGGGTTTGCATGTGTGTTGCCAGGGGATGTAGTTGAAGGGGCTATAAAGGGAGGCATTCAGGGATGCACAAAGACACCACAGTGGTGCAAGAGGTGTTTTAGTCTTCTTTAAACACTGAGACCTCAGAGAGACCCACATGAGCTCTGTTAGGTAAGTGATGCGGAAAACACAGAGGACGGAGAGAGAGAGAGAGATGGGTGCCTGACTGGCTGAGTGGCTGGCTGAGTGGCTGCCTGGCTGGCTGAGTGGCTGCCTGGCTGGCTGAGTGGCTGGCTGAGTGGCTGCCTGGCTGGCTGAGTGGCTGGCTGAGTGGCTGCCTGGCTGGCTGAGTGCCTGACTGGCTGAGTGGCTGCCTGGCTGGCTGAGTGCCTGACTGGCTGAGTGGCTGCCTAGCTGCCTGGCTGGCTGAGTGCCTGGCTGGCTGAGTGGCTGGCTGGACTGTCTGGCTGACTGGCTTGCTGCCTGGCTGAGTGGCTGCCTGGCTGGCTGGGTGGCTGCCTGGCTGGCTGAGTGGCTGGCTGAGTGGCTGCCTGGCTGCCTGGCTGCCTGGCTGGCTGAGTGGCTGGCTGAGTGGCTGCCTGGCTGGCTGAGTGGCTGGCTGAGTGGCTGCCTGGCTGGCTGAGTGCCTGACTGGCTGAGTGGCTGCCTGGCTGGCTGAGTGCCTGACTGGCTGAGTGGCTGCCTGGCTGCCTGGCTGGCTGAGTGCCTGGCTGGCTGAGTGGCTGGCTGGACTGTCTGGCTGACTGGCTTGCTGCCTGGCTGAGTGGCTGCCTGGCTGGCTGGGTGGCTGCCTGGCTGGCTGAGTGGCTGGCTGAGTGGCTGCCTGGCTGCCTGGCTGACTGGCTGGCTGAGTGCCTGGCTGGCTGAGTGGCTGGCTGGACTGTCTGGCTGACTGGCTTGCTGCCTGGCTGAGTGGCTGGCTGGCAGGCTGAGTGGCTGGCAGGCTGAGTGGCTGGCTGGCTGGCAGAGTGACTGGCTGGCTGGCTGAGTGACTGGCTGGCTGGACTGACTGGACTGTACTGACTGGACTGTACTGGGCTCACTGGTCTGGCTGGCTGGACTGACTGGACTGTACTGAGCTCACTGGTCTGGCTAGCTGGTCTGCCTGGCTTAGTGGCTGGCTGGCTGGCTCGCAGCTCTACTCTGCAGAGTCAATCACATGCTCACACACATATGGACACTGGCTGGCTGTCTAGCTGACTGGACGGCTGACTGGTCTGGCTTGCTGGCTGCCTGACTTAGTGGCTGGCTAACTGTCTGGGTGACTGACTGACTGACTGACTGACTGACTGACTGACTGACTGACTGACTGACTGGCTGACTGGCTGGCTGGCTGGCTGACTGACTGACAGGCTGGCTGGACTGGCTGTCAGCCTGACTGGTTGACTGACGTCCTGTCTGACTGCCTGGCTGACGTCCTGTCTGACTGTCTGGCTGACTGACTGACTGGTTGGACTAGCTGGATATCTGTCTGTACTGGCTGACTGGTCTGGCTGGCTGATCCAATACTGATATGAAAATACAGGTAGCTAGCAACATCAAGTTAGCCAGCTAACAATGACAGGGGAAAATACAGGTAGCTAACAACATCAAGCTAGCCAGCTAACAATGACAGGTGGAAATACAGGTAGCTAACAACATCAAGCTAGCCAGCTAACAATGACAGGTGGAAATACAGGTAGCTAACAACATCAAGCTAGCCAGCTAACAATGACAGGTGGAAATACAGGTAGCTAACAACATCAAGCTAGCCAGCTAACAATGACAGGTGGAAATACAGGTAGCTAACAACATCAAGCTAGCCAGCTAACAATGACAGGTGGAAATACAGGTAGCTAACAACATCAAGCTAGCCAGCTAACAATGACAGGTGGAAATACAGGTAGCTAACAACATCAAGCTAGCCAGCTAACAATGACAGGTGGAAATACAGGTAGCTAACAACATCAAGCTAGCCAGCTAACAATGACAGGTGGAAATACAGGTAGCTAACAACATCAAGCTAGCCAGCTAACAATGACAGGTGGAAATACAGGTAGCTAACAACATCAAGCTAGCCAGCTAACAATGACAGGTGGAAATACAGGTAGCCAGCTAATACAGGTAGCCAGCTAGCCAGCTAACAATGACAGGTAGAAATACAGGTAGCTAACAACATCAAGCTAGCCAGCTAACAATGACAGGTGGAAATACAGGAAATACAGGTAGCTAACAACATCAAGCTAGCCAGCTAACAATGACAGGGGAAAATACAGGTAGCTAACAACATCAAGCTAGCCAGCTAACAATGACAGCTGTATAACACATCAAATCAAATATAGTATGATGACTGTTATATAACAGCACAAATGACATTATATTATATAATATTAGAGAGGAACAAGCTGTAGTTTAATTCTTTATTAGTTGATGTGTTTAACATACAGTCATTAAATTCTCTGCGGTCCTGTATTCAATTCCTGCTCATCAAGTCTCCTCAGATTCCCGTGGTATTGGGATTCTTCTGGCTCCAGCGACACAAGCCCAGACGGCATCCCTAGCCGCGTCCTCAGAACATGTGCAGACCAGCTGGCTGGTGTGTTTACGGACATATTCAATCGCTCCCTATCCAAGATGGCCACCATTGTTCCTGCACCCAAGAAATAATTGAACTAAATGCCAACTGCTTTGAGAGGATCATGTCACCTCCACATTGCCTAGACCCACTTCAGTTTGCATACCGCCCCAACAGGTCCACAGACGAAGCACTCGCCATCACACTGCACACTGCCCTATCCCATCTGGACAAGAGGAATACCTATGTAAGAATGCTGTTCATTGACTACAGCTCAGCATTCAACACCATAGTGCCCTCCAAGCTCGTCATCAAGCCGGAGACCCTGGGGCTCAAACCCGCCCTCGACTTCAGTGATGTCATTTACAAAATAGCCTCACACACTCTTCTACTCAGCAAACTGGATGCAGTCTATCACAGTGCCATCCCTTTTGTCACCAAAGCCCCATATTCTACCCACCACTGCAACCTGTATGTTCTCGTTGTCTGGCCCTCGCTTCATACTCATCGCCAAACTCACTGGCTCCAGGTCATCTATAAATCTTTGCTATGTAAAGCTCCCCCTTATCTCAGCTCACTGGTCACCATAACATCACCCACTCGTAGCACACACTCCAGCAGGTATATTTCACTGGTCATCCCCAAAGCCAATTCTTACTTTGGCCGCCTTTCCTTCCAGTTCCCTGCTGCCAATGACTGGAACGAACTGCAAAAATCACGGAAGCTGGGACTCCCTCACTAACGTTAAGCATCAGCTGTCAGAGCAGCTTACAGATCATTGCAGCTGTACATAGCCCATCTGTTATTAGCCCAAACAACTACCTCATCCCCATACTGTATTTATTTATTCATCTTGTTCCTTTGCACCCCAGTATCGCTACTCTATCACCTCGACAACATCCAGTGAAATTGCAAAGCGCGAAAATCAAACAGAAGTAGAAATATTTAACATTCATGAAAATACAAGTGTCATACATCAAAATAAATCTTAACTTCTTGTTAATCCAACCGATTTCCGATTTCAAAAAGGCTTTACGGCGAAAGCACACCTTCCGATTATCTGAGGACAGCACCCCACATACAAAAGCATGAAAAAACAAATTTAACCAGGCAGGTGCGCCAGGAAAGTCAGAAATAGCGATATAAAATGTCTTACCTTTGAAGATCTTCTTCTGTTGGCACTCCAAATGGTCACAGCTACATCACAAAAATGTTGAATTTTTGTTCGATAAAGTCCTTCATTATGTCCCCAGTTTAGCTGTCGCGCTTCATTCAATCCCATATGTTACCTATAAACCAAACAAGTCAAATCAAACCTCAGGTATGCTAATACGTAAATAAATGCTCAAATTTAAGACAGAAAATCATTATTGTCTTTACCGGAGATAAACAAGAAAGAATGAGCTCTCACCCATGCGCATGAAAACACTACTGACAAAATGGGTGCCACTTAGAAAAAATACAAATTCGAGCTAATTTTTCCAAAAACATGCCTGAAACCTTTTCTAAAGACTGCTGACATCTAGTGGAAGCCCTAGGAACTGCAATCTGGGAGGATTTCACATCATAATAAACATGACAGGCATTGGAAACGGTGGTAGGATGAACATTGTTTTTTTTGGATGGTTTGTCCTCAGCCATATCAGTTCTGTTATACTCACAGACATAATTTTAACAGTTTTAGAATCTTTAGAGTGTTTCCTATCCAAATCTATATGCATATCCTAGCTTCTGGTCCTGAGTAACAAGCAGTTTACTTTGGTCACGCTTTTCATCCGGACATCAAAATACTGCCCCCTAGAGGTTAAATAAAGGTAGAATTAATCAATCAATAAATCATCAAGTTTGCAGACGACACAACAGTAGTGGGTTTGATTACCAACAACGGCGAGACGGCCTACAGGGAGGAGTTGAGGGCCCTCGGAGTGTGGTGTCAGGAAAACAACCTCTCACTCAACATCAACAAAAATAATGAGATGATCATGGACTTCAGGAAACAGCAGAGGGAGCACCCCCCTTATCACATCAAAGGGATAGTAGTGGAAAAGGTGGAACATTTTAAGTTTCTCGGCGTACACATCACAGACAAACTGGAATGGTCCACTCACACAGACAGTGTGGTGAAGAAGGCGCAAATAGCGCCTCTTCAACCTCAGGAGTCTGAAGAAATTTGGCTTGTCACCCAAAACCCTGACAAACATTTACAGACGCACAATCGAGAGCATCCTGTCGGGCTGTATCACCGCCTGGTACGGCAACTGCTCCGCCCACAACCATAAAGCTCTCCAGAGGGTAGTGAGGTCTGCACAACGCATCACTGGGGCAAACTACCTCCCCTCCAGGACACCTACAGCACACAATGTCACAGGAAGGCCAAAAAGATCATCAAGGACAACAACCACCCGAGCCACTGCCTGTTCACACCGTTACCATACCGAAGGCGAGGTCAGTACAGGTGCATCAAAGCAGGGACCGAGAGACTGAAAAACAGCTTCTATCTCAAGGCCACCAGACTGCTAAACAGCTTCTATCTCAAGGCCATCAGACTGCTAAACAGCCATCAATAACTCAGAGAGGTTGCTGCCTACATTGAGACCCAATCACTAACTCAGAGAGGCTGTTGCCTACATTGAGACCCAATCACTAACTCAGAGAGGCTGCTGCCTACATTGAGACCCAATCACTAACTCAGAGAGGCTGCTGTCTACATTGAGACCCAATCACTGGCCACTTTAGTAGATGGATCACAAGTCACTTTATACAATGTCCCTTGCCTGTCCTGACCCTGACCCCGACAGCTTGACCACTCTGCATGTCCTGACCCTGACCGCTTGACCACTCTGCATGCCCCTGACCCTGACCATGACCGCTTGACTACTCTGAATGCCCCTGACCCTGACCCCTGACCCCGACCCCTCTGCATGCCCCTGACCCTGACCTCTGACCCCGACCACTCTGCATGCCCCTGACCTTGAGCCTGCCTGCCGTCCTGTACCGTTGCCCTTGACCCTGACCCCTCTGCATGCCCCTGATCCTGACCCCTGACCCTGACCCCTCTGCATGCCCCTGACCCTGACCCCTCTGCATGCCCCTGACCCTGACCCCTCTGCATGCCCCTGATCCTGACCCCTGACCCTGACCCCTCTGCATGCCCCTGACCCTGAGCCCTCTGCATGCCCCTGACCCTGACCCCTGACCCCGACCCCTCTGCATGCCCCTGATCCTGACCCCTGACCCCGACCCCTCTGCATGCCCCTGATCCTGACCCCTGACCCCGACCCCTCTGCATGCCCCTGATCCTGACCCCTGACCCCTCTGCATGCCCCTGATCCTGACCCCTGACCCTGACCCCTCTGCATGCCCCTGATCCTGACCCCTGACCCTGACCCCTCTGCATGCCCCTGATCCTGACCCCTGACCCCGACCACTCTGCATGCCCCTGACCCTGAGCCTACATGCCGTCCTGTACCGTTGCCCTTGACCCTGACCCCTCTGCATGCCCCTGACCCTGAGCCCTCTGCATGCCCCTGACCCTGAGCCTACATGCCGTCCTGTACCATTGCCCCTGACCCTGACCCCTCTGCATGCCCCTGACCCTGACCCCTGACCCCGACCCCTCTGCATGCCCCTGATCCTGACCCCTGACCCCGACCACTCTGCATGCCCCTGACCCTGACCCCTGACCCTGAGCCTGCCTGCCGTCCTGTACCGTTGCCCATGTTGCTGTTAACATTGTTACTCTGACACGGACTGCATCTCATCCTGATAATTCTATTCTGTTACATTAGAAAGGAACTAGCTGTAGTCCAACTCTTCATTAGTAGATTAGTAAACAAACATACAAATATAGCTTTAAAACACATGGTGAAATATATATAGTTTTGATATCATGGATGGTCCGTAATTTCATCCATAGGTCTATGATTTAGAGAGTGGTTACATTTCGCTGCATCCCTCAGTTGTTCACCAAAACTGTCTTTTTAATCTATGTCTATTGCTATTGATTAAATCAGTTATTCAATGACTTGCATAGAAACATCTTGTCTTCGCCCACATTACACGGCTGTCGTTAATGATGTAGGCTACAAACAACACAGACAGACGCACGCACACACAAACACAAACACACACACACACACACACACACACACACACACACACACACACACACACACACACACACACACACACACACACACACACACACACACACACACACACACACACACACACACACACACACACACACACACACACACACACGTCTATTAACAATTATGTACAAACAACACGACAGATGGAGAATGAGATCTATCAAAGACACTGAGCCTGCATCCCACACAGCACCCAATTCCCTACAGAGTGCACTCATTTTGACCAGGGCCCATAGGCCTCTAGTGAAAAGTAGCGCAACTTTGTAGAGAATAGGGTATCATTTGGGAGTCAAGCCTGAGACATTTACAGGTAAATGAAGAAGCCGAGACAGACAGAGTGAGTCCACGACCTTCTCTTCTCTCTTATTCCTCACTTTCTTTCTCTTTCACTGTTTCTTTTGAATGTTTCTTTGTTCCCCTCTGTCGTTCATCACAATGTGTCTGCTTAAAGAAACATCACCTGTGATTTCAGCTGCTCCTGCATTCCTTCATCAGTAAGGCTGTTTGAAACATGAAACTAACTACGAGAGAACAGACAACAACTAATGGACACACAATTATGAAACCATAGTGTACTCTCCTCTCATCTCTGCTCCTCTCTGCTTTGCTCCTCTATTCTCCACTCCTTTCCACTCCGCTCCTCTCCTCTCCTCTCCTCTCCTCTCCTCTGCCTCTCCTCTCCTCTCCTCTCCTCTCCTCTCCTCTCCTCTCCTCTCCTCTCCTCTCCTCTCCTCTCCTCTCCTCTCCTCTCCTCTCCTCCTCTCCTCCCCTCTCCTCCCTCTCCTCTCCTCTCCTCTCCTCTCCTCTCCTCTCCTCCTCTCCTCTCCCTCTCCTCTCCTCTCCTCTCCTCTCCTCTCCTCTCCTCTCCTCTCCTCTCCTCTGCCTCCTCCTCCCTCTCCTCTCCTCTCCTCTCCTCTCCCCTCCTCTCCTCTCCTCTCCTCTCCTCTCCTCTCCTCTCCTCTGCCTCTCCTCTCCTCTCCTCTCCTCTCCTCTCCTCTCCTCTCCTCTCCCTCTCCTCTCCTCTCCTCTCCTCTCCTCTCCTCTCCTCTGCCTCTCCTCTCTCTCTCCTCTCCTCTCCTCTCCTCTCCTCTCTCCTCTCCTCTCCTCTGCCTCTCCTCTCCTCTCCTCTCCTCTCCCTCTCCTCTCTCTCCCCCCCTCCACTCCCTCTCTCTCCTCTCCTCCTCTCCCTCTGCCTCCTCTCTCCTCTCCCCTCCCCTCCCCTCCCCTCCCCTCCCCTCCCCTCCCCTCCCCCCCTCCCCTCCCCTCCTTCTCTCTCCACTCCTCTCCTCTCCTCTCCTCTGCCTCTCCTCTCCTCTTCCTCTCCTCTCCTCTCCGCTCCTCTCCGCTCCTCTCCTCTCCTCTCCGCTCCTCTCTGCTCCTCTCCTCTCCTCTCCTCTCCCTCTCCTCTCCTCTGCCTCTCCGCTCCTCTCCTCTCCTCTCCTCTCCTCTTCTCTGCCTCTCCGCTCCTCTCCGCTCCTCTCCTCTCCTCTCCTCTCCTCTCCTCTCCTCTCCTCTCTCTCCTCTTCTCTTCTCTTCTCTTCTCCTCTCCTCGGTGGCGAACCAAATCCAGTACATACGGGGGAGTCTAACTAACATCCTCTCCAAAAGCTCTCTCTCTCTCTCCCTTTCTCTCTCTCTACCTCTCTCTTTCTCCCTCTCTCTGTCTCCCTCTCGCTCTCTACCTCTCTCTCTCTCTCTCTCTCTCTCTCTCTCTCTCTCTCTCTCTCTCTCTCTCCTCTCTCTCCTCTCTCTCTCTCTCTCTCTCTCTCTCTCTCTCCTCTCTCTCTCTCTCTCTCTCTCTCTCTCCCTCTCTTTCTCTCTGTTTCTCTCCTTCTGTAGATGGAAGCATCTTTTAGTTAACAACATTCATACAGAGGGAGAAAGAGAAAATGAAGGATGAATAAAGGGGAGAGGAAATGAGCGAGAGAAAGAGAGAGAAAGAAGTGCGAGATGGGAGAGAGAGATAGAGAGAGGTGGGAGATGGGACGAGAGAGAGATAGAGAAAGAGGGGGAGATGGGAGAGAGATATTGAGAAAGAGGGGGAGATGGGAGAGAGATATTGAGAAAGAGGGGAGATGGGAGAGAGATGTAGAGAAAGAGGTGGGAGATGGGAGAGAGAGATCGAGAAAGTGTGAGAGAGGTGAATGAGGGAGGGAGCAAGGGGGAAGGGATGGAGGGAGAGAGAGAGAGAATGCGCTAAAGGGAGAGAGAAAGAAAGGGAGAAAGGTTGAAAGAGAGATGAGCGGAGAATCCCAGCCAAGAGGTGGAGGGGCTTCTAAGAAGCTATTAAAACTCAAACTTTTAGCTGAGCCAAGGTTTGGTAGGAATGTACACAGAAGCAGGAGCGTAGTGTTCTGATTGGACTGTTCTAGAATGTGTGATGTTCTGACTGGACTGTTCCTAAATGTGTGATGCTCTGATTGGACTGTTCTAGAATGTGTGGTGCTCTGATTGGACTGTTCTAGGATGTGTGGTGCTCTGATTGGACTGTTCTAGGATGTGTGATGTTCTGATTGGACTGTTCTGCACCAAACAAAAATATAAAAACAACATGTTAAGTGTTGGTACCATGTTCCATGAGCTGAAGTAAAAGATCCCAGAAATGTTTATCAAACACTAAAAGTTTATTTCTCTAAAATGATATGTTGTGCAGAAATGAGATAACATCCCTGTTAGTGAGTATTTCTCCTTTGCCAAGATAATCCATCCATCTGACAGGTGTGTCATGTCCAGAAGCTGAATAAACCACATGAATATTACACAGGTGCACCTTGTGCTGGGGACAATGAAAGGCCACTCTAAAATGTTACATTTTGTCACACAACACAATGCCACAGATGTCTCAAATTTTGAGGCAGTTTTCAATTGGCATGCTGACTGCAGGAATGTGCACCAGAATTGTGGTCAGAGAATTGAATATAAATTTCTATACCAAAGAGTGCCTCCAAAGTCGTACTAGAGAATTTGTCAGTACATCCAACCTGCCTCACAACAACAGATAATTGAATGTTCACACATTGGGCTTCTTCACCCATTGGGGATGGTCTGAGACCAGCCATCCAAACAGCTGATGAAACTCTGGGTTGGCACAACTGAAGAATTTCTCCACAAACTGTCAGAAACCGTCTCAGGGAAGCTCATCTGTGTGCTCGTCGTCCTCACCAGGGTCTTGAGTTCGGTGTCGTAACCGATTTCAGTGGGCAAATGCTCACCTTCGATTGGCAACTTGCATTCTGGAGAAGTGTGTTCTTCACGGATGAATCCTGGTTTCAACTGTACCGGGCAGATGGTAGACAGTGTGTATGGTGTCGTGTGGGTGAGCGGTTTGCTGATGTCATCGTTGTGAACAGAGAGCCCCATGGTGGTGGTGGTGTTATGGTATGGGCAGACATAAGCTACAACAACAAACACATTTTATCAATGGCAAATTGAATGCACAGAGATACCGTGATGAGATCCTGAGACCCATTGTCGTGCCATTCATCCGCCGCCATCACCTCATGTTTCAGATTGATAATGTACCCATGTCTCAAGGATCTGTACACAATTCCTGGAATCTGAAAATGTCCCAGTTCTTCCATGGCCTGCAAACTCACCAGACATGTCACCCGTTGAGCATGTTTGGGATGCTCTGGATCGACGTGTAAACCAGCGTGCTCCAGTTCCTGGGGATATCCAGCAACTTCACACAGCCATTTGAAGAGGTCAACATTCCACAGACCACAATCAACAGCCTGAGGTCAACTCTATGTGAAGGAGATCTGTGTTTCTGCATGAAGCAAATGGTGGATCACACCAGATACTGACTGGTTTTCTGATCCATGCCCCAACTTTTTTGTTTGTTTAAGGTATTTGTGATGATGAGGGACTAATGACGTGATGAGATGTTGGTCACACTGACTGAACACTGATGCACTCTTTTTATTTTTAAAAGGAATCTGTGCACTTGCATGAAACTGTCCCCATCTACCCCCTCTCTCTCCTGCTGAGAGAGTCCCCCCACAGACCCCATCTACCCCCTCTCTCTCCTGGGATGAGAAGAGTCCCCCTGGACAGACCCCATCTACCCACTCTCTCTCTGCTGCAGAGTTCCCCCACCCCCCACACACACACACACACACACACACACACACACACACACACACACACACACACACAACACACACACACACACACACACACACACACACACACAACACTGGGGATGACACACACACACACTGGACACAGAAGATCATAACACCACACACACACACCACAACGGACGGAACACTGGGGATGAAATCATAACACCACATCATAACAGATGGAGGTCACACCACACCAGATGGAGCCAAACACACCACAACGCCACACACACCACAACGAGACACACACACACATCATAACACCACATCATAACACCACACACCACAACGCCACACACAACACATGACGCCACACACACCACAGATGCCACACACACCAGAGACGGACACACACCATGAAAGCCACACACACCACAACGCCACACACACCACAACGCCACACACACCACAACGTCAACACACCACAACGCCACACACACACACCGCATGAGAACACCACATCGGACATTTTATTTTTACTTCCTGAGATAAAGCGGAAGATATCTAAAACAATAATGGGATGAAATAAAGGGATGAGAAGAGACAGAGGTCTGGAACACTGGGGATGAGAAGAGACAGAGGACGGAGGTCTGGAACACTGGAGATGAGAAGAGACGGAGGTCTGGAACACTGGGGATGAGAAGAGACGGAGGTCTGGAACACTGGGGATGAGAAGAGACTGAGGTCTGGAACACTGGGGATGAGAAGAGATGGAGGTCTGGAACACTGGAGATGAGAAGAGACGGAGGTCTGGAACACTGGGGATGAGAAGAGATGGAGGACTGGAACACTTTGGAACACTGGGGATGAGAAGGTCTGGAACACTGGGGATGAGAAGAGATGGAGGTCTGGAACACTGGAGATGAGAAGAGACGGAGGTCTGGAACACTGAAGATGAGAAGAGACAGAGGTCTGGAACACTGGGGATGAGAAGAGACGGAGGTCTGGAACACTGGGGATGAGAAGAGATGGAGGACGGAGGTTTGGAACACTGGGGATGAGAAGAGACGGAGGTCTGGAACACTGGGGATGAGAAGAGATGGAGGTCTGGAACACTGGGGATGAGAAGAGACAGAGGTCTGGAACACTGGGGATGAGAAGAGACGGAGGTCTGGAACACTGGGGATGAGAAGAGATGGAGGACGGAGGTTTGGAACACTGGGGATGAAGAGATGGAGGACGGAGGTCTGGAACACTGGGGATGAGAAGAGATGGAGGTCTGGAACACTGGGGATGAGAAGAGATGGAGGACGGAGGTCTGGAACACTGGAGATGAGAAGAGACGGAGGTCTGGAACACTGGGGATGAGAAGAGACGGAGGTCTGGAACACTGGGGATGAGAAGAGACGGAGGTCTGGAACACTGGGGATGAGAAGAGACGGAGGTCTGGAACACTGGGGATGAGAAGAGATGGAGGACGGAGGTTTGGAACACTGGGGATGAGAAGAGACGGAGGTCTGGAACACTGGGGATGAGAAGAGATGGAGGTCTGGAACACTGGAGATGAGAAGAGACGGAGGACGGAGGTCTGGAACACTGGGGATGAGAAGAGATGGAGGTCTGGAACACTGGGGATGAGAAGAGACAGAGGTCTGGAACACTGGGGATGAGAAGAGACGGAGGTCTGGAACACTGGGGATGAGAAGAGACGGAGGTCTGGAACACTGGGGATGAGAAGAGACAGAGGTCTGGAACACTGGGG
This sequence comes from Oncorhynchus gorbuscha, assembly GCF_021184085.1. Taxonomy (NCBI): domain Eukaryota; kingdom Metazoa; phylum Chordata; class Actinopteri; order Salmoniformes; family Salmonidae; genus Oncorhynchus; species Oncorhynchus gorbuscha. The sequence goes on from NC_060192.1 coordinate 41,549,671, forward strand.
ATGAGAAGAGACGGAGGTCTGGAACACTGGAGATGAGAAGAGACGGAGGTCTGGAACACTGGGGATGAGAAGAGATGGAGGACGGAGGTTTGGAACACTGGGGATGAGAAGAGATGGAGGACGGAGGTCTGGAACACTGGGGATGAGAAGAGATGGAGGTCTGGAACACTGGGGATGAGAAGAGATGGAGGACGGAGGTTTGGAACACTGGGGATGAGAAGAGATGGAGGACGGAGGTCTGGAACACTGGGGATGAGAAGAGATGGAGGTCTGGAACACTGGGGATGAGAAGAGACGGAGGTCTGGAACACGGGATGAGAAGAGACAGAGGTCTGGAACACTGGAGATGAGAAGAGACGGAGGACGAGGTCTGGAACACTGGGGATGAGAAGAGACAGAGGTCTGGAACACTGGGGATGAGAAGAGACGGAGGTCTGGAACACTGGGGATGAGAAGAGACAGAGGTCTGGAACACTGGGGATGAGAAGAGACGGAGGTCTGGAACACTGGGGATGAGAAGAGACGGAGGACGGAGGTCTGGAACACTGGGGATGAGAAGAGATGGAGGTCTGGAACACTGGGGATGAGAAGAGATGGATGTCTGGAACACTGGGGATGAGAAGAGACGGAGGTCTGGAACACTGGAGATGTGAAGAGACGGAGGTCTGGAACACTGGGGATGAGAAGAGATGGAGGGCGGAGGTCTGGAACACTGGGGATGAGAAGAGATGGAGGTCTGGAACACTGGGGATGAGAAGAGACGGAGGTCTGGAACACTGGAGATGAGAAGAGACGGAGGTCTGGAACACTGGGGATGTGAAGAGATGGAGGACGGAGGTCTGGAACACTGGGGATGAGAAGAGATGGAGGTCTGGAACACTGGGGATGAGAAGAGACGGAGGACGGAGGTCTGGAACACTGGGGATGAGAAGAGACGGAGGTCTGGAACACTGGAGATGAGAAGAGACGGAGGACGGAGGTCTGGAACACTGGGGATGAGAAGAGATGGAGGTCTGGAACACTGGGGATGAGAAGAGACGGAGGTCTGGAACACTGGAGATGAGAAGAGACGGAGGACGGAGGTCTGGAACACTGGGGATGAGAAGAGATGGAGGTCTGGAACACTGGGGATGAGAAGAGACGGAGGTCTGGAACACTGGGGATGAGAAGAGACGGAGGTCTGGAACACTGGGGTTGAGAAGAGACGGAGGTCTGCAACACTGGGGATGAGAAGTGACGGAGGTCTGGAACACTGGGGATGAGAGGAGACGGAGGACGGAGGTCTGGAACACTGGGGATGAGAAGAGATGGAGGATGGAGGTCTGGAACACTGGGGATGAGAAGAGATGGAGGTCTGGAACACTGGGGATGAGACGAGACAGAGGTTGGAACACTGGGGATGAGAAGAGACGGAGGTCTGGAACACTGGGGAGGAGAAGAGACGGAGGACGGAGGTCTTGAACACTGGGGATGAGAAGAGACGGAGGTCTGGAGGAACACTGGGGATGAGAAGAGACGGAGGTCTGGAACACTGGGGATGAGAAGAGACGGAGGTCTGGAACACTGGGGATGAGAAGAGACGGAGGTCTGGAACACTGGAGATGAGAAGAGACGGAGGTCTGGAACACTGGGGATGAGAAGAGATGGAGCACGGAGGTCTGGAACACTGGGGATGAGAAGAGACGGAGGTCTGGAACACTGGGGATGAGAAGAGACGGAGGACGGAGGTCTGGAACACTGGGGATGAGAAGACACGGAGGTCTGGAACACTGGAGATGAGAAGAGACGGAGGTCTGGAACACTGGGGATGAGAAGAGACGGAGGTCTGGAACACTGGGGATGAGAAGAGACGGAGGTCTGCAACACTGGGGATGAGAAGTGACGGAGGTCTGCAACACTGGGGATGAGAAGAGACGGAGGACGGAGGTCTGGAACACTGGGGATGAGAAGAGATGGAGGGGATTGGAGGTCTGGAACACTGGGGGGATGAGAAGAGATGGAGGTCTGGAACACTGGGGATGAGACGAGACAGAGGTTGGAACACTGGGGATGAGAAGAGACGGAGGTCTGGAACACTGGGGAGGAGAAGAGACGGAGGTTGGAACACTGGGGATGAGAAGAGACAGAGGTCTGGAACACTGGGGATGAGAAGAGACAGAGGACTGAGGTCTGGAAAACTGGGGATGAGAAGAGACGGAGGTCTGGAACACTGGGGATGAGAAGAGACGGAGGTCTGGAACACTGGGGATGAGAAGAGACGGAGGACGGAGGTCTGGAACACTGGGGATGAGAAGAGATGGAGGATGGAGGTCTGGAACACTGGGGGTGAGAAGAGATGGAGGTCTGGAACACTGGGGATGAGACGAGACAGAGGTTGGAACACTGGGGATGAGAAGAGACGGAGGACGGAGGTCTGGAACACTGGGGATGAGAAGACACGGAGGTCTGGAACACTGGAGATGAGAAGAGATGGAGGTCTGGAACACTGGGGATGAGAAGAGACAGAGGACGGAGGTCTGGAAAACTGGGGATGAGAAGAGACGGAGGTCTGGAACACTGGGGATGAGAAGAGACGGAGGTCTGGAACACTGGAGATGAGAAGAGACGGAGGTCTGGAAAACTGGGGATGAGAAGAGATGGAGCACAGAGGTCTGGAACACTGGGGATGAGAAGAGATGGAGGTCTGGAACACTGGGGATGAGAAGAGACGGAGGTCTGGAACACTGGAGATGAGAAGAGACGGAGGTCTGGAAAACTGGGGATGAGAAGAGATGGAGCACGGATGTCTGGAACACTGGGGATGAGAAGAGATGGAGGACGAAGGTCTGGAACACTGGGGATGAGAAGAGACAGAAGACGGAGGTCTGGAACACTGGGGATGAGAAGAGACGGAGGTCTGGAACACTGGGGATGAGAAGAGACGGAGGTCTGGAACACTGGAGATGAGAAGAGACGGAGGTCTGGAACACTGGGGATGAGAAGAGACGGAGGTCTGCAAAACTGGGGATGAGAAGAGATGGAGGACGGAGGTCTGGAACACTGGGGATGAGAAGAGATGGAGGTCTGGAACACTGGGGATGAGAAGAGATGGAGGTCTAGAACACTGGGGATGAGACGAGACGGAGGTTGGAACACTGGGGATGAGAAGAGATGGAGGTCTGGAACACTGGGGAGGAGAAGAGATGGAGGTTGGAACACTGGGGATGAGAAGAGACAGAGGACGGAGGTCTGGAACACTGGGGATGAGAAGAGACGGAGGTCTGGAACACTGGGGATGAGAAGAGATGGAGGTCTGGAACTCTGGGGATGAGAAGAGACGGAGGACGGAGGTCTGGAACACTGGGGATGAGAAGAGACGGAGGTCTGGAGGAACACTGGGTATGAGAAGAGATGGAGGTCTGGAACACTGGTAAGTCACTCTGGATAAGAGCGTCTGCTAAATGACTTAAATGTAAATGTAATGGATGAGAAGAGACGGAGGTCTGGAACACTGGAGATGAGAAGAGACGGAGGTCTGGAACACTGGGGATGTGAAGAGATGGAGGACGGAGGTCTGGAACACTGGGGATGAGAAGAGATGGAGGTCTGGAACACTGGGGATGAGAAGAGACGGAGGACGGAGGTCTGGAACACTGGGGATGAGAAGAGACTGGAGGTCTGGAAACACTGGGGATGAGAAGAGACGGAGGTCTGGAACACTGGGGATGAGAAGAGACGGAGGTCTGGAACACTGAAGATGAGAAGAGACAGAGGTCTGGAACACTGGGGATGAGAAGAGACGGAGGTCTGGAACACTGGAGATGAGAAGAGACGGAGGTCTGGAACACTGGGGATGAGAAGAGATGGAGGACGGAGGTCTGGAACACTGGGGATGAGAAGAGATGGAGGACGGAGGTCTGGAACACTGGGGATGAGAAGAGATGGAGGTCTGGAACACTGGGGATGAGAAGAGATGGAGGTCTGGAACACTGGGGATGAGACGAGACGGAGGTTGGAACACTGGGGATGAGAAGAGACGGAGGTCTGGAACACTGGGGAGGAGAAGAGATGGAGGTTGGAACACTGGGGATGAGAAGAGACAGAGGACGGAGGTCTGGAACACTGGGGATGAGAAGAGACAGAGGTCTGGAGGAACACTGGGGATGAGAAGAGACGGAGGTCTGGAACACTGGGGATGAGAAGAGACGGAGGTCTGGAACACTGGGGATGAGAAGAGACGGAGGTCTGGAGGAACACTGGGTATGAGAAGAGATGGAGGTCTGGAACACTGGTAAGTCGCTCTGGATAAGAGCGTCTGCTAAATGACTTAAATGTAAATGTAATGGATGAGAAGAGACGGAGGTCTGGAACACTGGAGATGAGAAGAGACGGAGGTCTGGAACACTGGGGATGTGAAGAGATGGAGGACGGAGGTCTGGAACACTGGGGATGAGAAGAGATGGAGGTCTGGAACACTGGGGATGAGAAGAGACGGAGGACGGAGGTCTGGAACACTGGGGATGAGAAGAGACGGAGGACGAAGGTCTGGAACACTGGGGATGAGAAGAGACGGAGGTCTGGAATACTGGGGATGAGAAGTGATGGAGGTCTGGAACACTGGGGATGAGAAGAGAGGGAGGACGAAGGTCTGGAACACTGGGGATGAGAAGAGACGGAGGTCTGGAATACTGGGGATGAGAAGTGACGGAGGTCTGGAGCACTGGGGATGAGAAGAGACGGAGGTCTGGAACACTGGAGATGAGAAGAGACGGAGGTCTGGAACACTGGGGATGAGAAGAGATGGAGGACGGAGGTCTGGAACACTGGGGATGAGAAGAGATGGAGGTCTGGAACACTGGGGATGAGAAGAGACGGAGGTCTGGAACACTGGGGATGAGAAGAGATGGAGGTCTGGAACACTGGGGATGAGAAGAGACGGAGGTCTGGAACACTGGGGATGAGAAGAGACGGAGGTCTGCAACACTGGGGATGAGAAGATTCTGGAACACTTTTTGACAGGAGGTACCGTCAACCCACTGAATTGCCATGGTAATGCCAAACCTCCTGTGGTTAAAACACACACGCAGATGCTCTCTCACACACTCAGACACACAAACACTTTTCTGCACACAGCAGGGTCGAAGAGACGCGTCAATTCTCACCCTCTCCCTCTCTGACACAGCTTGGGATGAAGTGCACAAGTCTCGCTGACCCTTACCAAAACTCTTTTAGCACTGTGTGTGTGTGTGTGTGTGGTGTGTGTGTGTGTGTGTGTGTCTGTGTGTGTGTGTGTGTGTGTGTGTGTGTGTGTGTGTGTGTGTGTGTGTGTGTGTGTGTGTGTGTGTGTGTGTGTGTGTGTCACTGTGCTCCTGTCAGGGAAAGAAAAGAGTGATGAAGAACAACAGCATAGAACAACAGCATAGAACAACAGCATAGAACAACAGCATAGAACAGCTGCATAGAACAGCTGCATAGAACAACAGCATAGAACAACAGCATAGAACAACAGCATAGAACAACAGCATAGAACAACAGCATAGAACAACAGCATAGAACAACAGCATAGAACAACAGCATAGAACAACAGCATAGAACAGCTGCATAGAACAACAGCATAGAACAACAGCATAGAACAACAGCATAGAACAACAGCATAGAACAACAGCATAGAACAACAGCATAGAACAACAGCATAGAACAGCTGCATAGAACAACAGCATAGAACAACAGCATAGAACAACAGCACAGAACAGCTGCATAGAACAACAGCATAGAACAACAGCATAGAACAACAGCACAGAACAGCTGCATAGAACAACAGCATAGAACAACAGCATAGAACAACAGCATAGAACAACAGCATAGAATAACAGCATAGAACAGCTGCTCTCACAATTTTTCAACGTCTATATAGATAGATTTGGAGTTAGAAAAACTTTGATTTGGAGTTAGATAAACTTTGAATTGGAGTTAGAAAAACTTTGATTTGGAGTTAGAAAAACTTTGATTTGGATTTAGAAAAACTTTGATTTGGAGTTAGATAAACTTTGAATTGGAGTTAGATAAACTTTTATTTTTTGGGGGGAGGCAGGGACCCTCCACAGCATAACCTTCACTCCAGATCAAAACTCCAAACCTACAACCTAATTTTTGGACATGAATTGACCTGGAAAGATGAATACACCATCCAACCTGGGACCGAGACAGACCAGACAAACTTCAATGAGAGGCGTCGAATCCTTTGAGCACAACAAATGGCTGGCTACCCAAACCCAAATCCAGAGGCCCTGAAGCCCCACTCCCGCTGTTCAGAGACCATCCACTGGCATTTTATACAAGAAATCTGCCTCCACAAATAAAGGTTTCTCCCAAGTGGATGTGACACCTGCTGCACTGCTGCTTGGATTCCACCTGGTGATCTGTTCACTGTCTGCCCTGGTCTGGTCTTTTCTCCCCATGTCTGCCCTGGTCTGTCTCCCCCTCTCTGTTCACCATCTGCCCTGGTCTGTCTCCCCCTGTCTGTTTACCATCTGCCCTGGTCTGTCTCCCCCTCTCTGTTCACCATCTGCCCTGGTCTGTCTCCCCCTGTCTGGTTCAGGTACCCCCACCACACTCATCCCTCTCTGTTCACTGTCTGAGAAGAGACCAACACTGGGGAAGAAGAGACTGCCCTGGCCTGTCTCCCCCTGTCTGGTACAGGTACCTCCACCACACTCCACCCTCTCTGTTCACTGTCTGCCCTGGTCTGTCTCCCCCTGTTTGGTACAGGTACCCCACCACACTCATCCCTCTCTGTTCACTGTCTGCCCTGGTCTGTCTCCCCCTGTCTGGTACAGGTACCCCCACCACACTCATCCCTCTCTGTTCACTGTCTGCCCTGGTCTGTCTCCCCCTGTCTGGTACAGGTACCCCCACCACACTCATCCCTCTCTGTTCACCGTCTGCCCTGGACTGTCTCCCCCTGTCTGGTACAGGTACCCCCACCACACTCATCCCTCTCTGTTCACTGTCTGCCCTGGCCTGTCTCCCCCTGTCTGGTACAGGTACCCCCACCACACTCACCCCTCTCTCCCTGGCCTGTCTCCCCCTGTCTGGTACAGGTACCCCCACCACACTCATCCCTCTCTCCCTGGCCTGTCTCCCCCTGTCTGGTACAGGTACCCCCACCACACTCACCCCTCTCTCCCTGGCCTGTCTCCCCCTGTCTGGTACACCACACTCTCCCTGTAAAGGTTTTCCTCCTCTTCTTCTGAAGAGGAGAGGCGAGAAGGATCGGAGGACCAATATGCGGCGTGGTAAGTGTCCATGGTACATTTAATGAGAAACACTCAATATACACACAACGGATACAAAAACAATAAACAAACGAAACCCAAAACTGTACCGTGTGGTGAAAAACACAGACACGGAAACAAACACCCACAAACACACAGTGAAACGCAGGCTACCTAAGTATGATTCTCAATCAGAGACAACTAATGACACCTGCCTCTGATTGAGAACCATACTAGGCCGAAACATAGAAATCCCCAAATCATAGAAAAACAAACATAGACTGCCCACCCCAACTCACGCCCTGACCATACTAAATAAATACAAAACAACGGAAATAAAGGTCAGAACGTGACACCATCAGCTTTATACTACCCTGTAATACCATCAGCTTTATACTACCCTGTAATACCATCAGCTTTATACTACCCTGTAATACCATCAGCTTTATACTACCCTGTAATACCATCAGCTTTATACTACCCTGTAATACCATCAGCTTTACACTACCCTGTAATACCATCAGCTTTATACTACCCTGTAATACCATCAGCTTTATACTACCCTGTAATACCATCAGCTTTACACTACCCTGTAATACCATCAGCTTTATACTACCCTGTAATACCATCAGCTTTATACTATGGTGTAATACCATCAGCTTTATACTACCCTGTAATACCATCAGCGTTATACTACCCTGTAATACCATCAGCTTTATACTACCCTGTAATACCATCAGCTTTACACTACCCTGTAATACCATCAGCTTTATACTACCCTGTAATACCATCAGCTTTACACTACCCTGTAATACCATCAGCGTTATACTACCCTGTAATACCATCAGCTTTACACTACCCTGTAATACCATCAGCTTTATACTACCCTGTAATACCATCAGCTTTATACTACCCTGTAATACCATCAGCTTTATACTATGGTGTAATACCATCAGCTTTACACTATGGTGTAATACCATCAGCTTTATACTACCCTGTAATACCATCAGCTTTATACTACCCTGTAATACCATCAGCTTTATACTACCCTGTAATACCATCAGCTTTATACTACCCTGTAATACCACCAGCTTTATACTACCCTGTAATACCATCAGCTTTATACTACCCTGTAATACCATCAGCTTTATACTACCCTGTAATACCATCAGCTTTATACTACCCTGTAATACCATCAGCTTTACACTACCCTGTAATACCATCAGCTTTACACTACCCTGTAATACCATCAGCTTTATACTACCCTGTAATACCATCAGCTTTATACTACCCTGTAATACCATCAGCTTTACACTACCCTGTAATACCATCAGCTTTACACTACCCTGTAATACCATCAGCTTTATACTACCCTGTAATACCATCAGCTTTACACTACCCTGTAATACCATCAGCTTTATACTACCCTGTAATACCACCAGCTTTATACTACCCTGTAATACCACCAGCTTTATACTACCCTGTAATACCATCAGAATTGGTTACACAGACTGTTTGTTCTCACCCTCGGGACTCTGACTCTGACTCTCTATTGGTTACACAGACTGTTTGTTCTCACCCTGTAACTCTGACTCTCTATTGGTTACACAGACTGTTTGTTCTCACCCTCAGGGACTCTGACTCTGACTCTCTAATACACAGACAGCTTTGTTCTCACCCTCGGGACTCTGACTCTCTATCTATTGGTTACATCAGACTGTTTGTTCTCACCCTCAGGACTCTGACTCTGACTCTCTATTGGTTACACAGACTGTTTGTTCTCACCCTCAGGACTCTGATACTGACTCTCTGTTGGTTACCACAGACTGTTTGTTCTCACCCTCGGGACTCTGACTCTGAGCTCTTATTGGTTTAGACAGACTGTTTGTTCTCACCCTCAGGACTCTGACTCTGACTCTCTGTAATTACCACAGACTGTTTGTTCTCACCCTCGGGACTCTGACTCTGACTCTCTTTATACACAGACTGTTTGTTCTCACCCTCAGGACTTTGACTCTGACTCTCTAAATTGGTTACACAGACTGTTTGTTCTCACCCTCGGGACTCTGACTCTGACTCTCTATTGGTTACACAGACTGTTTGTTCTCACCCTCGGGACTCTGACTCTGACTCTCTATTGGTTACACAGACTGTTTGTTCTCACCCTCGGGACTCTGACTCTGACTCTCTATTGGTTACACAGACTGTTTGTTCTCACCCTCGGGACTCTGACTCTCTATTGGTTACACAGACTGTTTGTTCTCACCCTGGGACTCTGACTCTGACTCTCTATTGGTTACACAGACTGTTTGTTCTCACCCTCGGGACTCTGACTCTGACTCTCTATTGGTTACACAGACTGTTTGTTCTCACCCTCGGGACTCTGACTCTCTCTCTATTGGTTACACAGACTTCTGGCCTCCCATCCTATTCTAACCACCTCTCGCCGGCTTTGTATTCATGTTACCTGATGAAATTGCGGTACAACATGACGGCAGACTAGAACTATGGGGCGGCAGCGGTAGCCTAGTGGTTAGAGCGTGTGACTAGTAACCGGAAGGTTGCGAGTTCAAACCCCTGAGCTGACAAGGTACAAATATGTCATTCTGCCCCTGAACAGGCAGTTAACCCACTGTTCCTAGGCCGTCATTGAAAATAAGAATTTGTTCTTAACTGACTTGCCTAGTTAAATAAAGGTAAAAAAATCTAATAAAAACTTGTTGCCAACTGATTCCTATTTGACTCAACCATGCCTCCTTGCCCTTCCAACATTTCCTCATCTCGCACCCTTTCTAATGAGACCAACCCATAGGCTCCTCCCTCTTTCCCCCTCGCCCCGCTACATAGTTTCTCCCTGCAGGCGGTCACTGAGTCTGAGGTGCTAAAGGAGCTCCTTAAACTTGACCCCAAATCTGGGTCAGATAGTTTAGACCCTTTCTTCTTATGGTTGCTGCCCCAATAATCGCCAAACCTGTCTCTCCTCTCTGGGGAGGTTCCCATTGCTTGGAAGGCAGCCATGGTTTGTCCTTTATTTAAAGGGGGAGATCAAGCTGAAAACCTGTTATAGGCCTATTTCTATCTTGCCCGGTTTATCAAAAGTGTCGAAAATTTGTCAACTGACTGGTTTTCTTGATGTGTATAGTATTCTCTTGGGTATGTAATCTGGATGTGTCACTGCAACCTTAAAGGTCCCCATTGATTCATCAATCAATCAATGATGTCAATGATGTCACCATTGCCCTTGATTCTAAGCAATATTGTGCTGCTATTTTTATTGACTTGGCCAAAGCTTTTGATACGGTAGACCATTCCATTCTTGTGGGCCGGCTAAGGAGTATTGGTGTCTCTGAGGGGTCTTTGGCCTGGTTTGCTAACTACCTCTCTGTCACGCCCTGACCTTAGATATCTATGTTTTCTATACCTTTTGGTTAGGTCAGGGTGCGTCTGCTCCTGGTCTTGCTGGGTCTCAGTCTGTTCCCTGCCATCGCATCTCTCCTGTTCTTGTTCCTGCCCTTGCTGTGTCTCAGTCTGTCCCTAGTTGTTACTCTCCTGGCCTGTTTGGTCCTGTTTGCTCTAAAGCTTTCAGTTCTCTACCCGTGTCTCATTTTTTTTTTAGAGTAGTACCCTAGTTTCCCTTTTTTTTCGTTTTTCCGTTACGGTCCTGAGGAGAGGAGTTGGGTTCTTTCTCGGGACGTGCTGGACCGTTTGTGATCTATGATTTCCTCCGTTGCCGCCAGTGTTCCTCCTCGAGAGCGCCAGGAGGCGCTCGGTGAGTGGGGGGGTACTGTCATGTTTTGTCTTAGATTGTCTTGTCATTTTGCTTTTCCTTCTGTTCGTTTTCCCCCTGCTGGTCTTTTTTCAGGTTCGTTCCCCTTTTTCTCTCTCCCTTCCTCTCTCTCTTCTCTCTATCGTTCCGTTCCTGCTCCCAGCTGTTCCTATTCCCCTAATCAATCATTTAGTCTTCCCACACCTGTTCCTTATCTTTTCTCCTGATTAGAGTCCCTATTTCTTCCCTTGTTTTCCGTTCCTGTCCTGTCGGATCCTTGTCTATTGTTCACCGTGCTGTGTCTATGTGTCGCCCTGTCGTGTCGTGTTTCCCTCAGATGCTGCGTGGTGAGCAGGTGTCTGAGTCTGCTATGTTCAAGTGCCTTCCCGAGGCAACCTGTAGTTCTTGATCAAGTCTCCAGTCTGTTCTCGTCATTACGGAGTAGAATTATGCCTTTTGATTGTAAAGTTACTTTACTGGATTAAAAACTCTGTTTTCGCCAAGTTTTTGGGTCCTCATTCACCTGCATAACATCTAGGGCTTTGTATGTCCAGGGTTTTGTACATCTAGGGTTTTGTATGTCTATGATTTTGTATGTCTAGGGTTTTGTATGTCTAGGGTTTTGTATGTCTAGGGTTTTGTATGTCTAGGGTTTTGTATGTCCAGGGTTTTGTATATCTAGGGTTTTGTATGTCTATGGTTTTGTATGTCTAGGGTTTTGTATGTCTAGGGTTTTGTATGTCCAGGGTTTTGTATATCTAGGGTTTTGTATGTCTATGGTTTTGTATGTCTAGGGTTTTGTATGTCTAGGGTTTTGTATGTCTAGGGTTTTGTATGTCTAGGGTTTTGTATGTCTAGGGTTGTTGTAGGTCTAGGGCTTTGTATGTCTAGGGTTTTGTATATCTAGGGTTTCGTATGTCTAGGGCTTTGTATGTCTAGGGCTTTGTATGTCTAGGGTTTTGTATATCTAGGGTTTCGTATGTCTAGGGTTTTGTATGTCTAGGGTTTTGTATGTCTTGTTTTTTTTTTGTATTTCTATGTTTGCCTGATATGGTTCCCAATCAGAGACAGCTGTTTCTCGTCCCCTGTTTCCCACTTTCTGGTTGTAGTTGCCTGTCAGCACTCTATTGTTTCACGGTTCGTTTGTTATTTTGTTTGATGTTTCATTCTTTTAATAAAGAGAATGTACACATACCACGCTGCGCCTTGGTCTCCTTCATACAACGAACATAAGCAATATTGTGCTGCTATTTTTATTGACTTGGCCAAAGCTTTTGATACGGTAGACTATTCCATTCTTGTGGGCCAGTTATGGAGTATTAGTGTCACTGAGGGGTCTTTGCCTGGTTTGCTAACTACCTCTCTCAAAGAGTGCAGTGGACAAAGTCAGAACATCTGCTGCCTCAGCCACTGCCTGTCACCAAGGGAGTACCCCAAGGCTCGATCCTAGGCCCCATGCTCTTCTCAATTTACATCAACAACATAACTCAGGCAGTAGAAAACTCTCACAGCCATTTATATGCAGTTAATACAGTCATGATAAACACTGCCCGTCTCTCAGCACATATCAAAGCTGCAGGCTAAAGTTAAATCTAGATTTGGTTTCCTCTATCGTAATCGCTCCTCTTTCATCCCAGCTGCCAAAATAACACTGATTCAGATGACCATCCTACCCATGCCAGATTACATTTACATTTACATTTAAGTCATTTAGCAGACGCTCTTATCCAGATTACCGATATGTAATTTATAGATAGGCAGATAAGGGTGCTCTTGAGCAGCTAGATGTTCTTTACCATTCGGCCATCAGATTCGCCACAAATGCTCCTCATAGGACACATCACTGCACTCTATACTCCTCTGTAAACTGGTCATCTCTGAATACCCTTTGCAAGACCCACTGGTTGATGCTTATTTATAAAACCCCCTTAGGCCTCACTCTCCCCTATCTGAGATACCTACTGCAGCCCTCATCCTCCACATACAAACACCCGTTCTGCCAGTCACATTCTGTTAAAGGTCCATAAAGCACACACATCCCAGGGTCACTCCTCTTTTCAGTTCACTGCAGCTAGCCTGTGGAACGAGCTGCAACAAACACTCAAACTGGACAGTTGTATCTCCATCTCTTCATTCAAAGACTCAATCATGGACACTCTTACTGACAGTTTGGCTGCTTTGTGTGATGTATTGTTGTCTCTTCCTTCTTGCCCTTTATGCTGTTGTCTCTGTCCAATAATGTTTGTTCTATGTTTTGTGCTGCTACCGTGTTGTGTTGCTACCATGTTGTTGCTATGTTGTGTTGCTACCATGTTGTTGCTATATTGTGTTGCTACCATGCTGTGTTATCATGTGTTGCTGCCTTGCTATGTTGTTGTCTTTAGGTCTCTCTTCATGTAGTGTTGTGTTGCTACCATGCTGTGTTACCATGTGTTGCTGCCTTGCTATGTTGTTGTCTTTAGGTCTATATTCATGTAGTGTTGTGTTGCTACCATGCTGTGTTACCATGTGTTGCTGCCTTGCTATGTTGTTGTCTTAGGTCTGTCTTTATGTCGTATTGTGTTGTCTTAGGTCTCTCTTCATGTTGTGTTGTGTTGTCTTAGGTCCATGTTGTGTTGTGTTGTCTTGCTCTCTCTTTATGTTGTGTTGTGTTGTCTTTAGGTCTCTCTTTATGTAGTGTTGTGTTGTCTACCATGTAGTGTTGTGTTGTCTTGCTGCCTTTATGTAGTGTTGTGTTGTCTTAGGTCTGTCTTTATGTTGTGTTGCGTTGTCTTAGGTCTCTCTTTATGTTGTGTTGTGTTGTCTTACGTCTCTCCTTCTGTTGTGTTGTTGTCTTAGGTCTCTCCTTCTGTTGTGTTGCGTTGTCTCTCTTGTCGTGATGTGTGTTTTGTCCTATATTTATATCGTATTTATTTTGTATTTTTAATCCCAGGTCCCCGTCCCCACAGGAGGCATTTTGCCTTTCGCTAGGCCGTCATTGTAAATAAGAATTTGTTCTTAACTGACTTGCCTAGTTAGATAAAGGTTAAATTAAAGGAAATATAGAAATATGCAAATATACGGAGGAGAGAGATGAAGGAGTTCAGAGTTATTGTTGCTGAGGGGAATGTCCATCTCTCTTTCAACCTAACAAAACACAGACTAACACAACACAGACTAACACAACACAGACTAACACAACACAAACTAACACAACAACACAAACTAACATAACACAAACTAACACAACACCGACTAACACAACACAGACTAACACAACACAGACTAACACAACACAAACTAACACAAACTGACACAACACAAACTGACACAACACAAACTGACACAAACTAACACAACACAAACTGACACAACAAACACAAACAACCACAACACACGCTAACACAACACAAACAAACACAAGACAAACAAACACAACACAAGCTAAAACAACACAAACTAACACAACACAAACTAACATAACACAACACAAACTAACACAACACAAACTAACATAACACAACACAAACAACCACAACACAAACTACCACAACACAAACTACCACAACACAAACTAACACAAGACAACACAAACTAACATAACACAAACTACCACAACACAAACTAACACAACACAAACTAACACAAGACAACACAAACTAACACAAGACAACACAAACTAACATAACACAAACTACCACAACACAAACTAACACAACACAAACTAACACAACACAAACTAACACAAGACAACACAAACTAACACAACACAAACTAACACAAGACAACACAAACTAACATAACACAGCATTAATCCCTGCAGCCGTTGTTCGTGAACCATCATCCTGTCCAATTAGTCACACACACACACAAACATTGGGGGGGGGGGGGATTCGAGGGTTGGGGGGTTGCCTCTTCCTGGAGAGGGATTCGAGGGGTGGGGGGTTGCCTCTTCCTAACCTCCACCCCCGGTGGAAGTGTGGACGCACTCTAAAATGCCGACCGTTCTACCTCCCGAGGGAGGTTTCAGCTGTTATCGTGACTGGACTTCTGGATTTTTCCAGAAAAAAATAACAAGCTGACGCTTAACAAACTCTACAAGCAGAAAAACAGAAAGGCAGGTGATGCCCAACTTAGTATGGTTCTCAATCAGAGGCAGCTGTCAATCGTTGTCCCTGATTGAGAATCATCCTTAGGTAGCCTGGGTTTCACTTTTGGTTTTGTGGGTGTTTGTTTTCCGTGTGAGTGTTTGGGCCACACGGTACTGTTTCGGTTTCGTTTTGATCACATCGTTTATTGTTTTGTATTTCAGCGTTCAGTTAGTTTTGAATAAATCATCATGAACGCTTACCACGCTGCGCTTTGGTCCGATCCTTCTTCCACCTCTGAATGCCGTTACAAGAACATCCCTAGTCATCCCTACTGCCTCTGATCTGGTAGACTCACAAAGCACAAATGCTTTGTTTGTAAATGCTGTCTGAGTGGAGTAGTGTCTGAGTGTCGGAGTGTCTTAGTGTCGGAGTGTCTTAGTGTCGGAGTGTCTTAGTGTCTTAGTGTCGGAGTGTCTGAGTGTCTGAGTGTCTGAGTGTCTTAGTGTTGGAGTGTCTTAGTGTCTGAGTGACTTAGTGTCGGAGTGTCTTAGTGTCTGAGTGTCTGAGTGTCTTAGTGTCGGAGTGTCTTAGTGTCGGAGTGTCTTAGTGTCGGAGTGTCTTAGTGTCTTAGTGTCTTAGTGTCGGAGTGTCTTAGTGTCTTAGTGTCGGAGTGTCTTAGTGTCGGAGTGTCGGAGTGTCGGAGTGTCTTGGTGTCTTAGTGTCGGAGTGTCTTAGTGTCTGGAGTGTCGGAGTGTCGGAGTGTCTTAGTGTCGGAGTGTCTTAGTGTCTGAGTGTCTGAGTGTCTTAGTGTCGGAGTGTCTTAGTGTCGGAGTGTCTTAGTGTCGGAGTGTCTTAGTGTCTTAGTGTCGGAGTGTCTTAGTGTCGGAGTGTCTTAGTGTCGGAGTGTCTTAGTGTCGGAGTGTCTTAGTGTCGGAGTGTCTTAGTGTCGGAGTGTCTTAGTGTCTGAGTGTCTGAGTGTCTGAGTGTCTGAGTGTCTGAGTGTCTGAGTGTCTGAGTGTCTTAGTGTCTTAGTGTCAGAGTGTCTTAGTGTCTGAGTGTCGGAGTGTCTTAGTGTCTGAGTGTCTTAGTGTCTGAGTGTCTTAGTATCGGAGTGTCTGAGTGTCAGAGTGTCTTAGTGTCTGAGTGTCTGAGTGTCTGAGTGTCTGAGTGTCGGTGTGTCTTAGTGTCGGAGTGTCTTAGTGTCGGAGTGTCGGTGTGTCTTAGTGTCGGAGTGTCTTAGTGTCTTAATGACGGAGTGTCTTAGTGTCGGAGTGTCTTAGTGTCGGAGTGTCGGAGTGTCTTAGTGTTGGAGTGTCTTAGTGTCTGAGTGTCTGAGTGTCTTAGCGTTGGAGTGTCTTAGTGTCGGAGTGTCTTAGCGTTGGAGTGTCTTAGTGTCTGAGTGTCTTGGTGTCGGAGTGTCTTAGTGTCGGAGTGTCGGAGTGTCGGAGTGTCTTAGTGTCGGAGTGTCTTAGTGTCGGAGTGTCTTCTTAGTGTCGGAGTGTCTTAGTGTCTGAGTGTCTGAGTGTCGGAGTGTCTGAGTGTCAGAGTGTCAGAGTGTCTTAGTGTCTGAGTGTCTTAGTGTCGGAGTGTCTGAGTGTCTTAGTGTCTGAGTGTCTTAGTGTCGGAGTGTCTTAGTGTCTGAGTGTCTGAGTCTCTGAGTGTCTGAGTGTCTGAGTGTCTGCGTGTCTTAGTGTCGGTGTGTCTTAGTGTCGGAGTGTCTTAGTGTCGGAGTGTCTTAGTGTCTTAGTGTCTTAGTGTCGGAGTGTCTTAGTGTCGGAGTGTCTTAGTGCCTTAGTGTCGGAGTGTCTTAGTGTCGGAGTGTCTTAGTGTCGGAGTGTCTTAGTGTCAGAGTGTCTTAGTGTCTGAGTGTCTTAGTGTCTGAGTGTCTTAGTGTCGGAGTGTCTTAGTGTCTGAGTGTCTGAGTCTCTGAGTGTCTGAGTGTCTGCGTGTCTTAGTGTCGGTGTGTCTTAGTGTCGGAGTGTCTTAGTGTCGGAGTGTCTTAGTGTCTTAGTGTCGGAGTGTCTTAGTGTCGGAGTGTCTTAGTGCCTTAGTGTCGGAGTGTCTTAGTGTCAGAGTGTCTTAGTGTCGGAGTGTCGGAGTGTCTTAGTGTCGGAGTGTCTTAGTGTCGGAGTGTCTTAGTGTCGGAGTGTCGGAGTCTCTTAGTGTCTTAGTGTCGGAGTGTCTTAGTGTCTGAGTGTCTGAGTGTCGGAGTGTCGGAGTGTCTGAGTGTCTGAGTGTCTTAGTGTCTTAGTGTCGGAGTGTCTTCGTGTCTGAGTGTCGGAGTGTCTTAGTGTCTGAGTGTCTTAGTGTCTGAGTGTCTTAGTATCGGAGTGTCTTAGTATCGGAGTGTCTTAGTGTCTGAGTGTCAGGGTGTCTTAGTGTCTTAGTGTCGGAGTGTCTTAGTGTCGGAGTGTCTTAGCGTCGGAGTGTCGGAGTGTCTTAGTGTCGGAGTGTCGGAGTCTCTTAGTGTCTTAGTGTCGGAGTGTCTTAGTGTCTGAGTGTCTGAGTGTCGGAGTGTCTGAGTGTCTGAGTGTCGGAGTGTCTGAGTGTCTGAGTGTCTTAGTGTCTGAGTGTCGGAGTGTCTTAGTGTCTGAGTGTCTGTCTTAGTGTCTGAGTGTCTTAGTGTCTGGAGTGTCTTAGTGTCGGAGTGTCTGAGTCTCTGAGTGTCTGAGTGTCTGCGTGTCTTAGTGTCGGTGTGTCTTAGTGTCGGAGTGTCTTAGTGTCTGAGTGTCTTAGTGTCTTAGTGTCTGAGTGTCTTAGTGTCGGAGTGTCTTAGTGCCTTAGTGTCGAGTGTCTGAGTGTCAGAGTGTCTTAGTGTCAGAGTGTCGGTGTGTCTTAGTGTCGGAGTGTCTTAGTGTCGGAGTGTCTTAGTGTCTGAGTGTCTGAGTGTCTTAGTGTCGGAGTGTCTGAGTGTCTTAGTGTCTTAGTGTCTTAGTGTCGGAGTGTCTTGTAACGCCAGGGTAGTGTCTCCCCGGTGTCGGAGAATGTATGAGTCATGACTGTAAGTGTCTTAAAAGTGTAAATGGCATGTCTTATTATTATTATTATTATATTATATATTATCTTAGTGTCTGAGTGTCTTAGTGTCTGAGTGTCAGAGTGTCTTAGTGTCTGAGTGTCTTAGTGTCTGAGTGTCTTAGTATCGGAGTGTCTTAGTGTCTGAGTGTCAGGGTGTCTTAGTGTCTTAGTGTCGGAGTGTCTTAGTGTCTGAGTGTCGGAGTGTCTTAGCGTCGGAGTGTCGGAGTGTCTTAGTGTCGGAGTGTCTTAGTGTCGGAGTGTCGGAGTCTCTTAGTGTCTTAGTGTCGGAGTGTCTTAGTGTCTGAGTGTCTGAGTGTCGGAGTGTCTGAGTGTCTGAGTGTCTTAGTGTCTGAGTGTCGGAGTGTCTTAGTGTCGGAGTGTCGGAGTGTCTTAGTGTCGGAGTGTCTTAGTGTCGGAGTGTCTTAGTGTCGGAGTGTCGGAGTCTCTTAGTGTCTTAGTGTCGGAGTGTCTTAGTGTCGGAGTGTCTTAGTGTCTGAGTGTCTGAGTGTCGGAGTGTCTGAGTGTCTTAGTGTCTTAGTGTCGGAGTGTCTTAGTGTCTGAGTGTCTGAGTGTCGTGTCTGAGTGTCTTAGTGTCTGAGTGTCTTAGTGTCGGAGTGTCTTAGTGTCTGAGTGTCGGAGTGTCTTAGTGTCTGTCGGAGTGTCTTAGTGTCTGAGTGTCTTAGTGTCGGAGTGTCTTAGTGTCTGAGTGTCAGGGTCTCTTAGTGTCTTAGTGTCAGAGTGTCTTAGTGTCTGAGTGTCTGAGTGTCTGAGTGTCGGAGTGTCTTAGTGTCTGGTGTCTTAGTGTCGGAGTGTCTTAGTGTCTGGAGTGTCGGTGTGTCTTAGTGTCTGAGTGTCTGAGTGTCTGAGTGTCTGAGTGTCTGTGTGTCTTAGTGTCGGAGTGTCTTAGTGTCGGAGTGTCTTGTGTCTTAGTGTCGGAGTGTCTTAGTGTCTTGTCTTAGTGTCTTAGTGTCGGAGTGTCTTAGTGTCTTGGTGTCTTAGTGTCGGAGTGTCTTAGTGTCAGAGTGTCTTAGTGTCTGAGTGTCTTAGTGTCTGAGTGTCTTAGTGTTGGAGTGTCTTAGTGTCTGAGTGTCTGAGTGTCTGAGTGTCTGAGTGTCGGAGTGTCTTAGTGTCGGTGTGTCTTAGTGTCGGAGTGTCTTAGTGTCGGAGTGTCTTAGTGTCTTAGTGTAGTGTCTTAGTGTCGGAGTGTCTTAGTGTCTTAGTGTCGGAGTGTCTTAGTGTCTGAGTGTCTGAGTGTCGGAGTGTCTGGAGTGTCTTAGTGTCGGAGTGTCTTAGTGTCGGAGTGTCTTAGTGTCTGGTGTCGGAGTGTCTTAGTGTCTTAGTGTCGTGTCTTAGTGTCTGAGTGTCTTAGTGTCGGAGTGTCTTAGTGTCTGAGTGTCTGAGTGTCTTAGTGTCTTAGTGTCAGAGTGTCTTAGTGTCTGAGTGTCTGGAGTGTCTGAGTGTCTGCGTGTCTTAGTGTCTGGTGTGTCTTAGTATCGGAGTGTCTTAGTATCGGAGTGTCTTAGTGTCTGAGTGTCAGGGTGTCTTAGTGTCTTAGTGTCGGAGTGTCTTGTGTCTTAGTGTCGGAGTGTCTTAGTGTCGGAGTGTCGGTGTGTCTTAGTGTCGGAGTGTCTTAGTGTCTTAGGTCGGAGTGTCGGAGTGTCTTGGTGTCTTAGTGTCGGAGTGTCTTAGTGTCTGAGTGTCTTAGTGTCGGAGTGTCTGAGTGTCTGTGTTGGAGTGTCTTAGTGTCTGAGTGTCTGAGTGTCTTAGTGTCGGAGTGTCGGAGTGTCTTAGTGTCGGAGTGTCTTAGTGTCGGAGTGTCTTAGTGTCGGAGTGTCTCTAGTGTCTTAGTGTCGGAGTGTCTTAGTGTCTTAATGTCGGAGTGTCTTAGTGTCAGAGTGTCGGAGTGTCTTAGTGTCTTAGTGTCTTATTGTCGGAGTGTCTTAGTGTCGGAGTGTCTGAGTGTCTGAGTGTCTGAGTGTCGGTGTGTCTTAGTGTCGGAGTGTCTTAGTGTCGGAGTGTCTTAGTGTCGGAGTGTCTTAGTGTCTTAGTGTCGGAGTGTCTTAGTGTCTTAGTGTCGGAGTGTCTTAGTGTCGGAGTGTCTTAGTGTCTGAGTGTCTTAGTGTCGGAGTGTCGGAGTGTCTTAGTGTCTTAGTGTCTGAGTGTCTTAGTGTCGGTGTGTCTTAGTGTCGGAGTGTCTTAGTGTCGGAGTGTCTTAGTGTCTTAGTGTCGGAGTGTCTTAGTGTCTTAGTGTCTTAGTGTCTGATTGTCTTAGTGTCTGAGTGTCTTAGTGTCTGAGTGTCTGGTGTCTTAGTGTCTTAGTGTCAGAGTGTCTTAGTGTCGGAGTGTCGGAGTGTCTTAGTGTCGGAGTGTCTTAGTGTCGGAGTGTCTTAGTGTCGGAGTGTCTTAGTGTCTGAGTGTCTTAGTGTTGGAGTGTCTTAGTGTCGGAGTGTCTTAGTGTCTGAGTGTCTGAGTGTCGGAGTGTCTGAGTGTCTTGTCTTAGTGTCTGAGTGTCGGAGTGTCTTAGTGTCTGAGTGTCTTAGGTCTGAGTGTCTTAGTGTCTGAGTGTCTTAGTGTCGGAGTGTCTTAGTGTCTGAGTGTCAGGGTGTCTTAGTGTCTTAGTGTCGGAGTGTCTTAGTGTCGGAGTGTCGGAGTGTCTTAGTGTCTGAGTGTCTTAGTGTCGGAGTGTCGGAGTGTCTTAGTGTCTTAGTGTCGGAGTGTCTTAGTGTCTGAGTGTCTGAGTGTCGGAGTGTCTGAGTGTCTGAGTGTCTGAGTGTCTTAGTGTCGGAGTGTCTTAGTGTCTGAGTGTCGGAGTGTCTTAGTGTCTGAGTGTCTTAGTGTCTGAGTGTCTTAGTATCGGAGTGTCTTAGTGTCTGAGTGTCAGGGTGTCTTAGTGTCTTAGTGTCAGAGTGTCTTAGTGTCTGAGTGTCTGAGTGTCTGAGTGTCTGCGTGTCTTAGTGTCGGTGTGTCTTAGTGTCGGAGTGTCTTAGTGTCGGAGTGTCGGTGTGTCTTAGTGTCGGAGTGTCTGAGTGTCTGCGTGTCTTAGTGTCGGTGTGTCTTAGTGTCGGAGTGTCTTAGTGTCGGAGTGTCGGTGTGTCTTAGTGTCGGAGTGTCTTAGTGTCTTAGTGTCGGAGTGTCGGAGTGTCTTGGTGTCTTAGTGTCGGAGTGTCTTAGTGTCGGAGTGTCTTAGTGTCGGAGTGTCGGAGTGTCGGAGTGTCGGAGTGTCTTAGTGTCTTAGTGTCTGAGTGTCTGAGTGTCTGAGTGTCGGAGTGTCGGAGTGTCTTAGTGTCGGAGTGTCGGAGTGTCTTAGTGTCTGTCTTAGTGTCTTAGTGTCGGAGTGTCTTAGTGTCTTAATGTCGGAGTGTCTTAGTGTCAGAGTGTCGGAGTGTCTTAGTGTCTTAGTGTCGGATTGTCGGAGTGTCTTAGTGTCGGAGTGTCGGAGTGTCGGAGTGTCTGAGTGTCTGAGTGTCTGAGTGTCGGAGTGTCTTAGTGTCTGAGTGTCTTAGTGTCTGAGTGTCTTAGTGTCGGAGTGTCTTAGTGTCGGAGTGTCTGAGTGTCTGAGTCTCTGAGTCTCTGAGTCTCTGAGTGTCTGAGTGTCTGCGTGTCTTAGTGTCGGTGTGTCTTAGTGTCGGAGTGTCTTAGTGTCTTAGTGTCTTAGTGTCTTAGTGTCTTAGTGTCTGAGTGTCTTAGTGTCTTAGTGTCGGATTGTCTTAGTGTCTGAGTGTCTTAGTGTCGGAGTGTCTGAGTGTCAGAGTGTCAGAGTGTCAGAGTGTCGGAGTGTCGGAGTGTCGGAGTGTCTTAGTGTCGGAGTGTCTTAGTGTCGGAGTGTCTTAGTGTCGGAGTGTCGGAGTGTCTTAGTGTCTGAGTGTCTTAGTATCGGTGTGTCTTAGTGTCGGAGTGTCTTAGTGTCGGAGTGTCGGAGTGTCTTAGTGTCAGAGTGTCAGAGTGTCAGAGTGTCTTAGTGTCTTAGTGTCGGAGTGTCGGAGTGTCTTAGTGTCGGAGTGTCTTAGTGTCGGAGTGTCTTAGTGTCGGAGTGTCGGAGTGTCTTAGTGTCTGAGTGTCTTAGTGTCGGTGTGTCTTAGTGTCGGAGTGTCTTAGTGTCAGAGTGTCTTAGTGTCTTAGTGTCGGAGTGTCGGAGTGTCTTAGTGTTGGAGTGTCTTAGTGTCTGAGTGTCTGAGTGTCTGAGTGTCGGAGTGTCGGAGTGTCTTAGTGTCGGAGTGTCGGAGTGTCTTAGTGTCGGAGTGTCGGAGTGTCTTAGTGTCTTAGTGTCGGAGTGTCTTAGTGTCTTAGTGTCGGAGTGTCTTAGTGTCTTAATGTCGGAGTGTCTTAGTGTCAGAGTGTCGGAGTGTCTTAGTGTCTTAGTGTCGGATTGTCGGAGTGTCTTAGTGTCGGAGTGTCGGAGTGTCTGAGTGTCTGAGTGTCTGAGTGTCGGAGTGTCGGAGTGTCTTAGTGTCTGAGTGTCTTAGTGTCTGAGTGTCTTAGTGTCGGAGTGTCTTAGTGTCGGAGTGTCTTAGTGTCTGAGTGTCTGAGTCTCTGAGTGTCTGAGTCTCTGAGTGTCTGAGTGTCTGCGTGTCTTAGTGTCGGTGTGTCTTAGTGTCGGAGTGTCTTAGTGTCGGAGTGTCTTAGTGTCTTAGTGTCGGAGTGTCGGAGTGTCTTAGTGTCTTAGTGTCGGATTGTCTTAGTGTCTGAGTGTCTGAGTGTCGGAGTGTCTGAGTGTCAGAGTGTCAGAGTGTCAGAGTGTCGGAGTGTCGGAGTGTCGGAGTGTCTTAGTGTCTTAGTGTCGGAGTGTCTTAGTGTCGGAGTGTCGGAGTGTCTTAGTGTCTGAGTGTCTTAGTATCGGTGTGTCTTAGTGTCGGAGTGTCTTAGTGTCGGAGTGTCGGAGTGTCTTAGTGTCAGAGTGTCAGAGTGTCAGAGTGTCTTAGTGTCTTAGTGCCGGAGTGTTGGAGTGTCTTAGTGTCGGAGTGTCTTAGTGTCGGAGTGTCTTAGTGTCTGAGTGTCTGAGTGTCTTAGTGTCTGAGTGTCTTAGTGTCGGTGTCTTAGTGTCTTAGTGTCTGAGTGTCTTAGTGTCAGAGTGTCGGAGTGTCTTAGTGTCTTAGTGTCGGAGTGTCGGAGTGTCTTAGTGTCTTAGTGTCGGAGTGTCTTAGTGTCTTAGTGTCGGAGTGTCGGTGTGTCTGAGTGTCGGAGTGTCTTAGTTTCGGAGTGTCTGAGTGTCTTAGTGTCGGAGTGTCGGAGTGTCTTAGTGTCTGAGTGTCTTAGTGTCTTAGTGTCGGTGTGTCGGTGTGTCTTAGTGTCGGAGTGTCTTAGTGTCGGAGTGTCGGAGTGTCTTAGTGTCTGAGTGTCTTAGTGTCGGAGTGTCTTGTGTCTTAGTGTCTTAGTGTCGGAGTGTCTCAGTGTCTTAGTGTCTGAGTGTCGGAGTGTCTTAGTGTCTTGGTGTCGGAGTGTCTTAGTGTCTGGAGTGTCATGTGTCTTAGTGTCTTAGTGTCGGAGTGTCTGAGTGTCCTGTCGGAGTGTCTTTGTCAGTGTCCAGTGTCTGAGTGTCATGCTGTCTGAGTGTCTGAGTGTCAGTGTCGGAGTGTCGGAGTGTCTTAGTGTCTGAGTGTCTTAGTGTCTTAGTGTCTGAGTGTCTGGATCTCATGGCGTCAGAGTGTCTGAGTGCAAAGTGTCGGTGTCACTGGAGCCCCCTGTCATGTCTTGTGTCTTTATACCAGGCGGAGTGTCTTAGTGTCTTAGACCCGGATTGTCTTAGTGTCTGTTCTGTCTGCTGCCACACGTGTCTGAAGTGTCTGCACCAAGTCTGAGTGTCTGAGTGTCTTAGGCTGTGTCTTACTGTCTGTCTTATGTCGGAGTGTCGGTGTGATTAATGTCGGAGTTCTTAAAATGTCGGACTGTCTTAGTGTCGGAGTGTCAAGTGTCTTGTGTTTATGTGACCTTGGTGTCTTTGTCAGAGTGTCGGAGTGCAATGTCTGAGTGTCTGAGTGTCGCATGTCGGAGGTCTTAGTGTCGGAGTGTCATAGTGCCTGGATCTCATGGCGATACAGAGGGCCCTCAAATCCTCAAAATATTTTTTACAGTTGTACCATTGAGAGCATGCTGACTGGCTGCATCACTGCCTGTGTTAGCAACAGCACCGCCCTGGATCTCATGGCGATACAGAGGGAGGTGCAAACGGCCACAAATCACTGGAGCCCCCTGCCATCCTTGACCTTTATCCAGGCGGCGTGAAACACACGTCAAAGACCCCAACCAGACTGTTCTCTCTGCTGCCACAAACACAGTACCGCTGCACCAAGTCTGATGCCACAGGCTGTTGAACTGTTCTATCCCCCAATACGACTGATTAATAGTTAATAAAATAGCGGACTGTCTGAGTTAACCTTGTATCTTTATTGACCTTTTATTTCAATCTCTGCAATGTCACTAACACATTCACAGGGCACTCCACACACACACACAGTCACTCCAACACACACACACACACACACACACACACACACACACACACACACACACACACACACACACACACACACACACACACACACACACACACACACACACACACACACACACACACACACACACACACACACACACACACACACACAGTCACTCCAACACACACACAATCACTCCAACACACACACACACTGTCACTCCAACACACAACACAGTCACTCCAACACACACACAGTCACTCCAACACACAAACACACTGTCACTCCAACACACACACACACTGTCACTCCAACACACACACAGTCACTCAACACACACACAGTCACTCCACAGTCACACACAAACACAGTCACTCCAACACACACACACTGTCACTCCAACACACACCACACTGTCACTCCAACACACACACACACACTGTCACTCCACACACACACACACACTGTCACACACACACACACACACACACTCACACACACACACACACACACACACACTGTCACACACACACACACACACACACACACACACACACACACACACACACACACACACACACACACTGTCACTCCAACACACACACAGTCACTCCAACACACACACACACTGTCACTCCAACACACACACACAGTCACTCCAACATACACACACACACTGTCACTCCAACACACACACACACTGTCACTCCAACACACACACACACTGTCACTCCAACACACATACACACTGTCACTCCAACACACACACACACACAGTCACTCCAACACACACACGCACTGTCACTCCAACACACACACACACACTGTCACTCCAACACACACACACACTGTCACTCCAACACACACACACACACTGTCACTCCAACACACACACACACTGTCACTCCAACACACACACACAGTCACTCCAACACACACACACTGTCACTCCAACACACACACACAGTCACTCCAACACACACACACACTGTCACTCCAACACACACACACAGTCACTCCAACACACACACACACAGTCACTCCAACACACACACACACTGTCACTCCAACACACACACACAGTCACTCCAACACAACACACACACACACACACACACACACACACACACACACACACACACACACACACACACACACACACACACACACACACACACACACACACACACACACACACACACACACTGTCACTCCAACACACACACACAGTCACTCCAACACACACACACACTGTCACTCCAACACACACACACACAGTCACTCCAACACACACACACACACACACACACACACACACACACACACACACACACACACACACACACACACACACACACACACACACACACACACACACACACACACACACACACACACACACACACACACACACACACACACACACACACACACACACACACACTGTCACTCCAACACACACACACACAGTCACTCCAACACACACACACACACACTCATCCGTTCACTCACACATACAATCTGCACATATATTTATATTGACTCTACACACCCACACATCCACTCACATACAAGCTGCTGCTGCTCTGTTTATCATATAACCTGCTGCCTAGTCTCCTTCCCCCTATATATATCTACCTCCATCACTCCAGTATCCCTGTCCCCTTCCCCCTATATATATCTACCTCCATCACTCCAGTATCCCTGTCTCCTTCCCCCTATATATATCTACCTCCATCACTCCAGTATCCCTGTCTCCTTCCCCCTATACATATCTACCTCCATCACTCCAGTATCCCTGTCTCCTTCCCCCTATATATATCTACCTCCATCACTCCAGTATCCCTGTCTCCTTCCCCCTATATATATCTACCTCCATCACTCCAGTATCCCTGTCTCCTTCCCCCTATACATATCTACCTCCATCACTCCAGTATCCCTGTCTCCTTCCCCCTATACATATCTACCTCCATCACTCCAGTATCCCTGTCTCCTTCCCCCTATACATATCTACCTCCATCACTCCAGTATCCCTGTCCCCTATACATATCTACCTCCATCACTCCAGTATCCCTGTCTCCTTCCCCCTATACATATCTACCTCCATCACTCCAGTATCCCTGTCTCCTTCCCCCTATATATATCTACCTCCATCACTCCAGTATCCCTGTCTCCTTCCCCCTATACATATCTACCTCCATCACTCCAGTATCCCTGTCTCCTTCCCCCTATACATATCTACCTCCATCACTCCAGTATCCCTGTCTCCTTCCCCCTATACATATCTACCTCCATCACTCCAGTATCCCTGTCCCCTATACATATCTACCTCCATCACTCCAGTATCCCTGTCTCCTTCCCCCTATACATATCTACCTCCATCACTCCAGTATCCCTGTCCCCTTCCCCCTATACATATCTACCTCCATCACTCCAGTATCCCTGTCTCCTTCCCCCTATACATATCTACCTCCATCACTCCAGTATCCATGTCCCCTTCCCCCTATATATATCTACCTCCATCACTCTAGTATCCCTGTCCCCTATACATATCTACCTCCATCACTCCAGTATCCCTGTCTCCTTCCCCCTATATATATCTACCTCCATCACTCCAGTATCCCTGTCTCCTTCCCCCTATATATATCTACCTCCATCACTCTAGTATCCCTGTCCCCTCTACATATCTACCTCCATCACTCCAGTATCCCTGTCACCTTCCCCCTATATATATCTACCTCCATCACTCCAGTATCCCTGTCTCCTTACTCCTATACATATCTACCTCCATCACTTATTTTATTTTTAATATTTCCTGTTTACTTACTTACTTTATTGTGTAGTTCATATTCCCTTACCTTATTTTTCAAATAAAAATTCTGGTAATACATCGTTATTGATTATTGCATTGTTGAGTTTTAACTTTTCAAGAACTTCCATGTACCTGAGCATCGTGACATTAAATCGTGAAACATAAGCCGGCCCCCGACGTTGTTTTTAGAGACCTCCACATCCAACGTCTTCACCTGTGGGATCGTCTGAGACCAGCCATCCGGACAGCTGATGAAACTGAGGAGTATTTCTGTCTGTAATAAAAACCTTGAGGTGAGGA
The DNA here is from genome assembly GCF_021184085.1 of Oncorhynchus gorbuscha. NCBI lineage: Eukaryota > Metazoa > Chordata > Actinopteri > Salmoniformes > Salmonidae > Oncorhynchus > Oncorhynchus gorbuscha. Next base: position 41,577,321 of record NC_060192.1, read on the forward strand.
AGACAAGGTATTCTGATTGGCTGGGCCTGGGTCCAGTGGGTGGAGCTGACCCATGGCTGCACCACTGTCCAGTCATTTCAAATCCACAGAAAAATCGTTGAATTTGTTGCACGTTGTGTTAATGTTTTTGTTCACTATTTTTTTTAAACATAGAACTCAAGTACCTCAGAGACACACTTCATTGTCCTAGCATCTCGCTCTCTCTCTCCCACTCTCCCTCTTTCCCTCTCGCTCTCTCTTCATCTTAATATCTCACTTTCGCCCACTCTTTCGCACTCTCCTCCCTCTCTCCATCTTTCCACCTCTCCTCCCTCTCTCCTCTCCACATCCCTTCTCCACCTCTCCTCCTCTCCTCCTCCTATTCTCCTCCCCATCTCCTCTCCTCTTCTCCTCTCCACCTCTCCTCCCTCTCTCCTCTCCACATCCCCTCTCCACCTCTCCTCCTCTCCTCCTCCTATTCTCCTCCCCCTCTCCTCTCCTCTCCTCTCCACCTCTCCTCCTCCTATTCTCCTCCCCCTCTCCTCTCCTCTTCTCCTCTCCACCTCTCCTCCTCTCCACCTCTTCTCTCCTCCTGTCATCCTCTACTCCACTTCTCCTCCTCTTCTCCTCCCCTCTTCTATCCTCCTCCCCTCTCCTCTCCACCTCCCCCTCCACCTCTCCTCCTGCTCTCATCCACCTCCCCTCTCCTCCTGCTCTCATCCACCTCCCTCTCCTCTCATCCACCTCCCCTCTCCTCTCATCCACCTCCCCTCTCCTCCTGCTCTCATCCACCTCCCCTCTCCTCTCATCCACCTCCCCTCTCCTCTCCTCTCTCTCCTCTCCTCTCCTCTCCTCTCCTCTCCTCTCCTCTCCTCTCCCTCTCCTCTCCTCTCCTCTCCTCTCATCCACCTCTCCTCTCCTCTCCTCTCTCTCCTCTCCTCTCCTCTCCTCTCCTCTCCTCTCCTCTCCTCTCCTCTCCTCTCCTCTCCTCTCATCCACCTCTCCTCTCCTCTCCTCTCCTCTCCTCTCCTCTCCTCTCCTCTCCTCTCCTCTCCTCTCCTCTCCTCTCCTCTCTTCTCTTCTCTTCTCCTCTCCTCTCCTCTCCTCTCCTCTCCTCTCATCCACCTCCCCTCTCCTCTCCTCTCCTCTCCTCTCGCCTCTCCTCTCCTCTCGCCTCTCCTCCCCACCTCTCCTCTCCTCCCCCTCTCCCAGTGGTGTTTAATAAACAAAGGTTTATCTTCTTTCCTTCTCTCCTTTCATCACATCAACCCAATTATCCTTCTATCTCTCCCTACATCCCTTTATCCCTCTCTCCCTCCATCTCTCTCTCCTTCTCTGCCAGCTCAGCAGTGCGTGTGTGTGAGTAAACTCTGGATGCCCTTACTGAAGTATTGTGTTCACACTGTCAAACTTTTAAATACTGTTATTTTGCTTTACAGCAGAGCCTACTGTAATCAAAACAGAAATACAGCTATATTACGTAATTTCAGCAATTTGCTAGCAACTCTGCAGCAAGTATAATGCTGTAACTTTACAGCACAGCATGTTACTGTAATCCATTTTAAAGTACCAATACTCTTACTGTAATCTTTGTGCGGTCATTGTAATGAATACATGAATGTGCACTGAAAAAACTGAAAAGAAGGCAAAATTTGTATTTTATTTGTATTTTTGTTTTTTAAAGGGAGGCGGACACAATACATATCTTCTCAAGCAAAACGGAAAGAACTGACCAGAACACAGAGGCAGTAGGGATGTTCTCTGTTTAGTGAGTCCTCCAGATCAGAGGCAGTAGGGATGACCAGGGATGTTCTCTGTTTAGTGAGTCCTCCAGATCAGAGGCAGTAGGGATGACCAGGGATGTTCTCTGTTTAGTGAGTCCTCCAGATCAGAGGCAGTAGGGATGACCAGGGATGTTCTCTGTTTAGTGAGTCCTCCAGATCAGAGGCAGTAGGGATGACCAGGGATGTTCTCTGTTTAGTGAGTCCTCCAGATCAGAGGCAGTAGGGATGACCAGGGATGTTCTCTGTTTAGTGAGTCCTCCAGATCAGAGGCAGTAGGGATGACCAGGGATGTTCTCTGTTTAGTGAGTCCTCCAGATCAGAGGCAGTAGGGATGACCAGGGATGTTCTCTGTTTAGTGAGTCCTCCAGATCAGAGGCAGTAGGGAGGACCAGGGATGTTCTCTGTTTAGTGAGTCCTCCAGATCAGAGGCAGTAGGGATGACCAGGGATGTTCTCTGTTTAGTGAGTCCTCCAGATCAGAGGCTAGTAGGGATGACCAGGGATGTTCTCTGTTTAGTGAGTCCTCCAGATCAGAGGCAGTAGGGATGACCAGGGATGTTCTCTGTTTAGTGAGTCCTCCAGATCAGAGGCAGTAGGGATGACCAGGGATGTTCTCTGTTTAGTGAGTCCTCCAGATCAGAGGCAGTAGAGATGACCAGGGATGTTCTCTGTTTAGTGAGTCCTCCAGATCAGAGGCTAGTAGGGATGTTCTCTGTTTAGTGAGTCCTCCAGATCAGAGGCAGTAGGGATGACCAGGGATGTTCTCTGTTTAGTGAGTCCTCCAGATCAGAGGCAGTAGGGATGACCAGGGATGTTCTCTGTTTAGTGAGTCCTCCAGATCAGAGGCAGTAGGGAGGACCAGGGATGTTCTCTGTTTAGTGAGTCCTCCAGATCAGAGGCAGTAGGGATGACCAGGGATGTTCTCTGTTTAGTGAGTCCTCCAGATCAGAGGCTAGTAGGGATGACCAGGGATGTTCTCTGTTTAGTGAGTCCTCCAGATCAGAGGCAGTAGGGATGACCAGGGATGTTCTCTGTTTAGTGAGTCCTCCAGATCAGAGGCAGTAGGGATGACCAGGGATGTTCTCTGTTTAGTGAGTCCTCCAGATCAGAGGCAGTAGAGATGACCAGGGATGTTCTCTGTTTAGTGAGTCCTCCAGATCAGAGGCAGTAGTGATGACCAGGGATGTTCTCTGTTTAGTGAGTCCTCCAGATCAGAGGCAGTAGAGATGACCAGGGATGTTCTCTGTTTAGTGAGTCCACCAGATCAGAGGCAGTAGGGATGACCAGGGATGTTCTCTGTTTAGTGAGTCCTCCAGATCAGAGGCAGTAGGGATGACCAGGGATGTTCTCTGTTTAGTGAGTCCTCCAGATCAGAGGCAGTAGGGATGACCAGGGATGTTCTCTGTTTAGTGAGTCCTCCAGATCAGAGGCAGTAGGGATGACCAGGGATGTTCTCTGTTTAGTGAGTCCTCCAGATCAGAGGCTAGTAGGGATGTTCTCTGTTTCGTGAGTACTCCAGATTAGAGGCAGTAGGGATGACCAGGGATGTTCTCTGTTTAGTGAGTCCTCCAGATCAGAGGCTAGTAGGGATGTTCTCTGTTTCGTGAGTACTCCAGATTAGAGGCAGTAGGGATGACCAGGGATGTTCTCTGTTTAGTGAGTCCTCCAGATCAGAGGCTAGTAGGGATGTTCTCTGTTTAGTGAGTCCTCCAGATTAGAGGCAGTAGGATGACCAGGGATGTTCTCTGTTTAGTGAGTCCTCCAGATCAGATCATTTATGCTCAATCCCATCCCAGCAACAACCTCAGAACAACCACCATTACTAGTAGGGATGTTCTCTGTTTAGTGAGTCCTCCAGATCAGAGGCAGTAGAGATGACCAGGGATGTTCTCTGTTTAGTGAGTCCTCCAGATCAGAGGCAGTAGTCCCATTGATGACCAGGGATGTTCTCTGTTTAGTGAGTCCTCCAGATCAGAGGCAGTAGAGATGACCAGGGATGTTCTCTGTTTAATGAGTCCACCAGATCAGAGGCAGTAGGGATGACCAGGGATGTTCTCTGTTTAGTGAGTCCTCCAGATCAGAGGCAGTAGGGATGACCAGGGATGTTCTCTGTTTAGTGAGTCCTCCAGATCAGAGGCAGTAGGGATGACCAGGGATGTTCTCTGTTTAGTGAGTCCTCCAGATCAGCTCTCCCAGGCAGTAGGGATGACCAGGGATGTTCTCTGTTTTACTGTGAGTCCTCCAGATCAGAGGCTAGTAGGGATGTTCTCTGTTTCTGAGTCCCATTGACTCCAGATTAGAGACAGTAGGGATGACCAGGGATGTTCTCTGTCCCATTGACTCCCAACCACCATTACTGTTTAGTGAGTCCTCCCCAGATCAGAGGCTTAGTAGGGATGTTCTCTGTTTCGTGAGTACTCCCAGATTAGAGGCAGTAGGGATGACCAGGGATGTTCTCTGTTTAGTGAGTCCTCCAGATCAGACAGGCTAGTAGGGATGTTCTCTGTTTCAGACAGAGAACTCCAGATTAGAGAGCAGTAGGGATGACCAGGGATGTTCTCTGTTTGGAGTGAGTCAGCTCCAGATCAGAGGCTAGTAGGGATGTTCTCTGTTTCGCTGAGTACTCAGCATTAGAGGCAGTAGGGATGACCACTTAGATGTTCTCTGTTTAGTGAGTCCTCCAGATCATTCAGAGAGACATGGAGAAAAGAACCCTACTAGCCTCCCAGACCGTGATTCTGGAGAAAAGACTCACCGTGGAGCATTCAGACAGAGAACGCTGGAGAAAAGAACTCCCTGGAGCATTCCCACTGGAGAAAAGAACCCAGTGGAGCATTCAGACAGAGAACACTGTCCCAGACCGTGGAGCATTCAGACAGAGGCAGAGAACAGAGAGCATTCAGACAGAGAACACTGGAGAAAAGAACCCAAAACTTGGAGAATTCAGACCAGAGAACACGGGAGAAAAGAACCCAGACCATGGAGCATTCAGACAGTGGAGCATTCAGAGAACATGGGAGAACCCAGAGAGAGACTTAGAACACGGGAGAAAAGAAACCAGACAGAGACAGAAACACATGGGAGAAAAGAACCCAGACCGTGGAGCATTCAGGAACACTGAAAAGAACCCAGACCATGGAGCATTCAGACAGAGAACGCTGGAGAAAAAGAACCCAGACCGTGGAGCATTCAGACAGAGAACACTGGAGAAAAGAACCCAGACCATGGAGCATTCAGACAGAAAAGAACCCAGACCACTGGAGAAAAGAACCCAGACCGTGGAGCATTCAGACAGAGACAGAGAACACTGGAGAAAAGAACCCAGACCGTGGAGCATTCAGACAGAGAACGCTGGAGAAAAGAACCCACTGGAGCATTCAGACAGAGAACCTGGAGAAAAGAACCCAGACCATGGAGCATTCACTGACAGAGAGCATTCAGACAGAACACTGGAGAAAAGAACCCAGACCATGGAGCATTCAGACAGAGAACACTGGAGAAAAGAACCCAGACCATGGAGCATTCAGACAGAGACAGAGAACACTGGAGAAAAGAACCCAGACCGTGGAGCATTCAGACAGAGAACACTGAGAAAATAACACTGGAGAAACAGAGACCATGGGAGAAAAAGAACAGACCGTGGAGCATTCAGACAGAGAACACTGGAGAACATGGAGCATTCAGACAGAGAACGAAAAAGAACCCAGACCGTGGAGCATTCAGACAGAGACAGAGAACACTGGAGAAAAGAAACCATACCATGGAGCATTCAGACAGAGACAGAGAACACTGGGAGAAAAGAACCCAGACCGTGGAGCATTCAGACAGAGACAGAGAACACTGGAGAAAAGAACCCAGACCGTGGAGCATTCAGACAGAGAACACTGGAGAAAAGAACCCAGACCATGGAGCATTCAGACAGACAGAGAACACTGGAGAAAAGAACCCAGACCGTGGAGCATTCAGACAGAGAACACTGGAGAAAAGAACCCAGACCATGGAGCATTCACAGAGAGACAGAGAACACGGGAGAAAAGAACCCAGACCATGGAGCATTGAGACAGAGACAGAGAACACTGGAGAAAAAGAACCCAGACCGTGGAGCATTCAGACAGAGACAAAGAACAGAGAACACTGGAGAAAAGAACCCAGACCGTGGAGCATTCAGACAGAGAACACTGGAGAAAAGAACCCAGACCGTGGAGCATTCAGACAGAGAACGCTGGAGAAAAGAACCGTGGAGCATTCAGACAGAGAGAGAACACGTGGAGAAAAGAACCAGACCATGGAGCATTGAAAAGACAGAGAACATTCTGGAGAAAAGAACCCAGACCAGAGAACGTGGAGCATTCAGACAGAGACAGAGAACACTGGAGAAAAGAACCCAGAACACTGGAGAAAAGAACCCAAATGGAGCATTCAACAGAGACAGAGAACACTGGAGAAAAGACACTGGAGGTTGAGACACAGACAGAGAACGCTGGAGAAAAGAACCCAGACCGTGGAGCATTCAGACAGAGAACACTGGAGAAAAGAACCCAGACCATGGAGCATTCAGACAGAGACAGAGAAAAGAACACTGGGAGATTCAAAGAGAACACTGGAGAAAAGAACCAGAACTTGGAGCATTCAGACAGAGACAGAGAACACTGGAGAAAAGAACCCAGATTGGAGCATTCAGACAGAGACAGAGAACTGGACACCCAGGGAGAAAAGAACCCAGACCATGGAGCATTCAGACAGAGACAGAGAACCCACTGGAGATTCAAAGAACCTGGAGAAAAGAACCCAGACCGTGGAGCATTCACTGAGAAAAGAACCCAGAACACTGGAGAAAAGAACCCAGACCATGGAGCATTCAGACAGAGAACACTGGAGAAAAGAACCCAGACCGTGGAGCATTCAGACAGAGAACACTGGAGAAAAGAAAAGAACCAGAGACAGAGAACCGTGGAGCATTCAGACAGAGAGAAAGGAGAACCATGGGAAATTCAACAGAGAACCTGGAGAAAAGAACCCAGACCATGGAGCATTCAGACAGAGAGACAGAGAACACGGGAGAAAAGAAACCAGACCATGGAGCATTCAGAGAGAGAACCGTGGACATTCAGACAGAAAAAAAGAACCCAGACCATGGAGCATTCAGACAGAGAACACTGGAGAAAAGAACCCAGACCGTGGAGCATTCAGACAGTAGGAAAAAGAACCCAGAACCAAAGAACAGACCCAACCCAAGTGGAGCATTCAGACAGAGACACTGGAGAAACCCACCCAAGTGGAGACAAAGAACCTGGAGAAAATCCCAGACCGTGGAGCATTCAGACAGAGAACAGCTGGAGAAAAGAACCCAGACCATGGAACATTCACAGAGAGACAGAGAACACGGGAGAAAAGAACCCAGACCATGGAGCATTCAGACGGAGACAGAGAACACTGGAGAAAAGAACCCAGCCCGTGGAGCATTCAGACAGAGACAATCCCAGAACATTCACACAAAACACTGGAGAAAAGAACCCAGACCGTGGAGCATTCAGACAGAGAACGCTGGAGAAAAGAACCCAGACCGTGGAGCATTCAGACAGAACACAGAAAAGAACCCAGACCATGGAGCATTCAGACAGACAGACCTGGAGCATTCAACAGAGACAGAGAACACTGGAGAAAAGAACCCAGACCGTGGAGCATTCAGACAGAGAACACTGGAGAAAAGAACCCAGACCATGGAGCATTCAGAAAGAACACTGGAGAAAAGAACCCAGACCATGGAGCATTCAGACAGAGACAGAGAACACGGGAGAAAGACCGTGGAGATTCACAGAGAACACAGAAAATAACCAGACCGTGGAGCATTCAGACGGAGACAGAGAACGCTGGAGAAAAGAACCCAGACCATGGAGCATTCGGGTGACAAAAAGGTTTAGAGACAAAAAGAGAGAACCTATTCACTGAAAACAGAACCCCTAGACACGAAGAGAAGGAACACTGGAGAAAAAGCCCAATTTCCTTCAGCAAGTCAGGAAACAGTGTGATACTGCAGAGAGAAATAATTATATAATTATAATAATTATACCATATTGTGGAGAAAAAGTGTGTGTGTGTTCAGTGGAGAAAAGAACCCAGACCCATGGAGCATTCAGACAGAGAACACTGGAGAAAAGAACCCAACCCATGGAGCATTCAGTGTGTGGAGCATTCACACAGAGAACACCCCCAATCCCAAGGAGTTTAGACGTGCGTATTCACACAGAGACTTAGAACACGGACATGATTTCAAACCCTCAAAGAGGTTTAACCTATTCACACAAAGGGTGGTTGTACCCCCAATCCCAAGGTTTAACCTATTCACACAAAGGGTGGTTGTACCCCCAATCCCAAGGTTTAACCTATTCACACAAAGGGTGGTTGTACCCCCAATCCCAAGGTTTAACCTATTCACACAAAGGGTGGTTGTACCCCCAATCCCAAGGTTTAACCTATTCACACAAAGGGTGGTTGTACCCCCAATCCCAAGGTTTAACCTATTCACACAAAGGGTGGTTGTACCCCCAATCCCAAGGTTTAACCTATTCACACAAAGGGTGGTTGGTTTAACCTATTCACACAAAGGGTGAGAACCCCCAATCCCAAGGTTTAACCTATTCACACAAAGTGGTTGTACCCCCAAGAAAAAGAACCCAGACCGTGGAGCATTCAGACAGAGTACACGGGAGAAAAGAACCCAGACCATGGAGCATTCAGACAGAGACAGAGAACACGGGAGAAAAGAACCCAAGGTTTAACCTATTCACACAAAGGGTGGTTGTACCCCCAATCCCAAGGTTTAACCTATTCACACAAAGGGTGGTTGTACCCCCAATCCCAAGGTTTAACCTATTCACACAAAGGGTGGTTGTACCCCCAATCCCAAAAGGTTTAACCTATTCACACAAAGGGTGGTTGTACCCCCAATCCCAAGGTTTAACCTATTCACACAAAGGGTGGTTGTACCCACACAATCCCAATCCCAAGGTTTAACCTATTCACACAAAGGGTGGTTGTCCCCAATCCCAAGGTTTAACCTATTCACACAAAGGGTGGTTGTACCCCCAATCCCAAGGTTTAACCTATTCACACAAAGGGTGGTTGTACCCCCAATCCCAAGGTTTAACCTATTCACACAAAGGGTGGTTGTACCCCCAATCCCAAGGTTTAACCTATTCACACAAAGGGTGGTTGTACCCCCAATCCCAAGGTTTAACCTATTCACACAAAGGGTGGTTGTACCCCCAATCAACCAAGGTTTAACCTATTCACACAAAGGGTGGTTGTACCCCCAATCCCAAGGTTTAACCTATTCACACAAAGGGTGGTTGTACCCCCAATCCCAAGGTTTAACCTATTCACACAAAGGGTGGTTGTACCCCCAATCCCAAGGTTTAACCTATTCACACAAAGGGTGGTTGTACCCCCAATCCCAAGGTTTAACCTATTCACACAAAGGGTGGTTGTACCCCCAATCCCAAGGTTTAACCTATTCACACAAAGGGTGGTTGTACCCCCAATCCCAAGGTTTAACCTATTCACACAAAGGGTGGTTGTACCCCCAATCCCAAGGTTTAACCTATTCACACAAAGGGTGGTTGTACCCCCAATCCCAAGGTTTAACCTATTCACACAAAGGGTGGTTGTACCCCCAATCCCAAGGTTTAACCTATTCACACAAAGGGTGGTTGTACCCCCAATCCCAAGGTTTAACCTATTCACACAAAGGGTGGTTGTACCCCCAATCCCAAGGTTTAACCTATTCACACAAAGGGTGGTTTTAACCTATTCACACAAAGGTACCCCCAATCCCAAGGTTTAACCTATTCACACAAAGGGTGGTTGTACCCCCAATCCCAAGGTTTAACCTATTCACACAAAGGGTGGTTGTACCCCCAATCCCAAGGTTTAACCTATTCACACAAAGGGTGGTTGTACCCCCAATCCCAAGGTTTAACCTATTCACACAAAGGGTGGTTGTACCCCCAATCCCAAGGTTTAACCTATTCACACAAAGGGTGGTTGTACCCCCAATCCCAAGGTTTAACCTATTCACACAAAGGGTGGTTGTACCCCCAATCCCAAGGTTTAACCTATTCACACAAAGGGTGGTTGTACCCCCAATCCCAAGGTTTAACCTATTCACACAAAGGGTGGTTGTACCCCCAATCCCAAGGTTTAACCTATTCACACAAAGGGTGGTTGTACCCCCAATCCCAAGGTTTAACCTATTCACACAAAGGGTGGTTGTACCCCCAATCCCAAGGTTTAACCTATTCACACAAAGGGTGGTTGTACCCCCAATCCCAAGGTTTAACCTATTCACACAAAGGGTGGTTGTACCCCCAATCCCAAGGTTTAACCTATTCACACAAAGGGTGGTTGTACCCCCAATCCCAAGGTTTAACCTATTCACACAAAGGGTGGTTGTACCCCCAATCCCAAGGTTTAACCTATTCACACAAAGGGTGGTTGTACCCCCAATCCCAAGGTTTAACCTATTCACACAAAGGGTGGTTGTACCCCCAATCCCAAGGGTGGTTGTACCCTCTTGACACCTGACAATTGGCTTTTCATATTATAGAGAGAACCCTCTCGCTCCCCACAGAGAGCACAGTAAAGCCTGTAATAGATGACATGGTAATATGGCAGCGACATCACAACGGATAGACTTCAGCGTTCAACTCTCTACCAGAACGTCGGGAGCTGCCTTCAGTTTCGTCCACTAGGGGCAATGTGAGCACACACTACCAGCTCGTAGGCTAACAGATAAATGAAGGGTTTAAAACTAGGTGTTTGCTAGGCACTTGGATACATTGTTTCTGTTTTATCTTTATCTGCATTTTTATTTATTTAACCTTTATTTATTTAACCTTTATGTATTTAACTAGGCAAGTCAGTTAAAGATAGGGGGCAGTATTTCCCCTTTTGGCTGAATTGCGTGCCCATAGTGAACTGCATCAAAATCTGTCCTAAATTGCTAATATATGCATATTATTTTTAACCTGATGACGGGGTAGGGAACGACCCTTCCCACGTTCAGCTGGAACGGTGGCGCATGGAATGCAAACCTTCACACATTAACAAGTCCAATAGCTCAAATGAAAGATAAACACCTTGTTCATCCAGCCAGCAAGTCAGATTTATAAAATGTTTTACGGCGAAAACATAGCACATATTTATGTCAAACCACCACCAAAGACACAGCTAATGTGAATAGCCAAGTTGAACAAAATATGCAATCAACAAACGCAGGATTCAAAGAAAAATAATTCACTAACCTTTTGAAAATCTTCATCAGATGACAGTAATAGGACATGTTACACATTTATGTTTTTTTCAATAATATGCTATTTATATCCATACATCTCTGTTTACAATGACGCAATGTTCAAAAAATGCTACTCAAATGTCCTGAGAAATGACGATAGCTCCGGCAGATAACGTCAGATAACAAGCAATACACATCATAAACTTTGACTAAATATACATGTTCTACATATAGATAGAAAGATACACTTCTTCTTAATGCAACCGCTGTGTTACATTTATTTTTAACGTTACAGAATTCGTTCACTAGGCTATAATATGAGACGGCGCTCACACATTAGCATTATGTCTCCACTATGTTGGACTCCACAGAAACACAAAAATAACCACATAAATATCCCCTTACCTTTGATGTTCTTTGATCATAAGCCGTGGAAGTAGTCATACTTACCAAAAACTGCGTTTGGTTTTCAAGTCTGTGTCTTTGGGTTATCAAACACGACAAATTCCGTTTGAAATGCAGCCAAAATTCTAGTGGATGCGCATCTAAACTTCAAAATTACATAATATATGTCGACGAAACTGGTCAAACTAAGTGCAGAATCAAGCTTTAACATGTTCTGAACATGCAAAACAAACCTTAGCTCGAACAGACAAACACACATCGTTTGGTCAACCCTGGAAGAAAGAGAGCTCTGGACCCGACGCGCGCATCAAAGTGCATGTATTTTCGCGTGACCTGAAGGTTTCAGCCCGCCAAAAGTGGAGGCAGCGCGCGATTCTCACAAGACAAGCCCCATTGAAAGCAGACATCGCGCTGACGACATAGAAACTGTTCCCAGATCTGTAGCTGGTTGGGCAGGGTGGGGGCGATGACGTCAAAGTTGGCCCAACTTTCATGATGACAAGAGAGAGTTTGGGAGAATGGCTGCCCTGAGAGTTCTGCTTTACATACAGACATAATTTGAATATATATTAGCAATTCTGGACAGATTTGTTTTCTGTTTACTATGGGCACACAATTCCTCCCAAGGGGGCAGTAGTCAGCCCTATCTTTAATTGGATAGAAAACACTCTGAAGTTTCTAAAACTGTTTGAATTATGTGAGTATAACAGAACTCACAGGGCAGGCAATCTTCCAAACTAGTTTTGAAATCCTGAAAGTTGGGGCAACATTGACGTCATCGCCTCCTCCCTTCCCAACAAGTTATGGATCTGTAAACACTTCCTGTGTCTTCCACTAGATGTCCTCATTCAAAGGAAAGTGTAATGGAGCATTTGCTGTGAACTTTGACCTAATGAGAAGGAAAGTACTAAGTGTCGCAAAAGATTTCCATGTGCTTGAAGGCGCGTATGCGTTGGAGTGCTTCGTCTGTTCCAATCAGCCCCAGATGAACATGAATGGCCCGGTTGGAATGCTATTCGATTTGTATAATTATAACATCCTGAAGATTGATTCTGCACTTAGTTTGACCAGTTTTGTTGACCTGTAATATGTCATTTGGAAGTTTTGATGCAAAGTTATCCTGGACCAGAAGTCATTTTTTGGGCATTTGAGCTGAAAGTGGTAGCAAATGCTGCTACATGGACACTAGAATTGAACATTATGAAACAAAACAATTTATTGTTGAACTGGGACTCCTTGCACTACATTCTGATGGAAGATCTTCAAAGGTAAGGGAATATTTAGGTTGTAATTTTGTATTTCTATTGACTCCAACATAGCGGAGAAATATTGTTACGTCTGAGCGCCGTCTCAGATTATTGCAATGTTAGGCTTTTTCCGTAACGTAAAAAAAAAAATGTGACACAGCGGTTGCATTAAGAACCAGTGTATCTTTAATTATATGTAGAACATGTATCTTTAGTCAAAGTTTATGATGAGTATTGCTGTTATCTGGCGTAGCTTTCTATAATTCCTCCGGACATGTTGGAGGATTTTCTGAACATGGCGTCAATGTAAACCGAGATTTATGGATATAAAATGCATATTATCGAACAAAACATAAATGTACTGTGTAACATGTCATATGACTGTCATCTGATGAAGATTTTCAAGAGGTTAGTGAATTATTTATTTTTTAAATCCTGCTTTTGTCATTTTATCTTTTGTTGTACAAAATGGCTACGTTTTTTATTTGTTTTGGTGGTGGTCTAACATAAATATATGTTGTGTTTTCGCCGTAAAACATTTTAAAAATCTGACACGCTGGGTAGATGAACAAGGTGTATATCTTTCATTTGAGGTATTGGACTTGTTAATGTGTGGAGGTTAAATATTTCTAAGAATATTTTTGCATTCCCTGCGCCACCGTTTCAGCTGAACTGGGGGGAGGGGTGGAGTTCGTGTAGGGGAACCCATAGGCTTAAGAAGTTTAAGAAAAAATCTTATTTACAATCACAGCTTAGCGGGGGAACAGTGGGTTAACTGCCTTGTTCAGGGGGCAGAACGACAGATTTTTACCTTGTCAGCTTTCGGTTACTAGCCCAACGCTCTAACCACTAGGCTACCTGCCACCCCAATCATGCATTGACATGACTGGTTAATGGTAGGTGGGGCGGTACATCCTGTATAGACACAAACTCACTTCCTTGACAATAAACATTGAGAACTTTGACGAAAGGCTATCAAAACAAATTCACAAATTTAAAAACAAAAACATTTTTAATACCTCGTTTAGGGATTTCTAACACATGAAAAGGAGTTTGAACTCCGGGAAAGATATCAGGGATGTGTCACGCCTGCTCCTGCTCTCGCTCTCTGGTGCTCGAGGGCCCCATGTTGCCCTTCATTACGCACACCTGCTACCATCATTACACGCAGCAGCTCTCATTGGACTCACCTGGACTCCTTCCTGTTGTTGATTGCCCAGTCTATAACTGTCTGTTCCCCAGTTGTTCCCTGTGTCTGCAAAATGATGTCGTTATTTGTCCCCTGTCCAGATGCTGTTCCTGTCCTTTTTCCTGTCTGTCGTTTATTAAATGTTCCTGTACCTGCTTCGTGTCTCCAGTGCCGATCTTCACAAGGGATAATGGAGATAGACAAGATAAAGAGGTCAGGGAGGTAATGGTGATATATGAGGTAAAGAGGTCAGGGAGGTCATGTTGATAGATGAGGTAAAGAGGTCAGGCAGGTAATGGGGATAGAAGAGGTAGAGAGGTCAGTGTAATGGGGGATAGAAGGAGGCTGCAGGACTGGCCCACAATCAACCAATCGAATCTAACAAAGATACTTGCCAAATCTGTATTTATTGATGTTTTGTAACATGTCCGCAATGTGGTTACTAAAATCCGATTTGCATATATTTAGCTGTTTTTGCTGCATAACGTTTATAAGCTGTTCTTTTCCAGGTTTAGTGACTGGCCAATGCTAACTCATTATTAGTATAAGCAGTTAGCATAGCTAGTATACAGTATTGCAGTTGATTGATGACGGTTGTCACGTCCGGACCTTAGTTCCTTTTTTTATGTCTCTATTTTAGGCTGGTCAGGGCGTGAGCTGGGGTGGGAATTCTATGTTTTGTTCTATGTTTGTATTTCTATGTGTTTGGCCTGGTATGGTTCCCAATCAGAGGCAGCTGTCAATCCTTGTCTCTGATTGAGAACCATACTTAGGCAGCCTGGTTTCGCACTTGAGTTGTGGGTAGTTGTTTTCTGTTTAGTGTGTTGTTTCACCTGACAGGACTACATATTGGTCCGATCCTTCCTACTCCAACTCCTACTCCAGGAGACGAAGAGGAGAAGCGTTACAACTGTAACATGAGCATGTTTTGTATTGGACATGTATTGGGGTTTGACATCCATACAAGCATTATACTCAGATTTTTACCTCAATATAGTGTGAAATACACATACACTGTAGACAATAGTCTAAATGTAGGTACGTTTTGCTGGAGCGCAATGGGCACATTTGGGATGGACAAGCAGGTGGGGGAAACGGTGCAGTTTTTTTTACTATCTTGGCTCTGTCAAGCACCAGGAAACGGTGTCCAACATCTCAGAAGATATTTGTTTTAAATCAGACATTGTGATTAACGAGAATTTTATCTTTAAAATGGTGCCTAATACTTGTATGTTTGAGAATTTTGATTTATGAGATTTCTGTTGATTTGTATTTGGCGCCCTGCAATTTCATTGGCTGTTGGCGAGGGGCCTTCCCTCCATTTAAAGGGATAGCAACCAGATTCCTTTCCCTATTATTATTATTATTATATATCCCTATGGCTTCCACATGGTGTGAACAGTCTTTAGACATAGTCTCAGGCTTTTATTCTGAAAAATGAGCGAGAACGATTACATCGCGTCAGTGGATGGCTGGGTGCCAGCAGAGTTTTGCATGTGCCAACAGCTTGGAGCAGACATTTTCTTTCTCTCTCGTATTGAAAAAGCTACGGTCCTGTTGAAATATTATTGATTATTCATTGTAAAAACAACCTGAGGATTGATTTTAAAAGACGTTCGACATGTTTCTACGAACTTTACGGATACTATTTGGAATTTTCCTCTGTCCCGTCGTGACCGCTCGAGCCTGTGGATTTCTGAACACAACGCGCCAACCTAATGGAGGTATTTTGGATATAAAAATAATCTTTATGGAACAAAAGGAACATTTATTGTGTAACTGGGAGTCTCGTGAGTGCAAACATCCGAAGATTATCAAAGGTAAGCGATTCATTTTATTGCTTTTCTGACTTTTGTGACCAGTCTAATTTGCTGCTAGCTGTTTGTAATGTTTTGTCTGCTGAAAGAGATGTCCTTACATAAATGCCTTTCCCCATAAAGCTTTTTTTTAAATCTGACACAACAGGTGAATTAACAAAAGGCAAAGCTGTGTTTTGGTATATTGCACTTGTGATTTCATAAAAATGTAATCTTTTTTGTAATTTAATTTGAATTTGGCGCTCTGCAACTCAGCAGATGTTGACGAAAATGATCCCGCTAACAGGATGGGTGTGCCAAGCTACCCCCCCCCCCAGCTACACCCCGGTTACTCCCCGGGCTACCCCCTGGCTAACCCCCAGTTACCCCCCAGCTACCCCGGTTGCCCCTCCGGTTACTCCCGGGCTACCCCGGCTAACCCCGGTTACAACCCCCAGCTACCCCGGTTACCCCCGGCTACCCCCGGTTACCCCCCGGTTAACCCCCGGCTACTCAACCCTGCACCTTAGATGCTACAGCGCTATATACTCACTGGTCAATGTCTTCAACAGACGATCCGTTCTATATAAATATCAAACATACATTACTAATGGAAACTCTTTGTTGAAGTATTAAAATAGTCCTTTAGTAACTCAATTGTATTTTATATTATAAACTGCTCAAAAAAATAAAGGGAACACTAAAATAACACATCCTAGATCTGAATGAATGAAATATTCTTATTAAATACTTTTTTTTTACATAGTTGAATGTGCTGACAACAAAATCACACAAAAATGATCATTGGAAATCAAATTTATCAACCAATGGAAGTCTGGATTTGGAGTCACACTCAAAATTAAAGTGGAAAACCACACTACAGGCTGATCCAACTTTCATGTAATGTCCTTAAAACAAGTCAAAATGAGGCTCAGTAGTGTGTGTGGCCTCCACATGCCTGTATGACCTCCCTACAACACCTGGGCATGCTCCTGATGAGGTGGCGGATGGTCTCCTGAGGGATCTCCTCCTGGACTAAAGCATTCGCTAACTCCTGGACAGTCTGTGGTGCAACGTGATGTTGTCCCAGATGTGTTCAATTGGATTCTGCTCAGTGTGAACCTGCTTTCATCTGTGAAGAGCACAGGGCGCCAGTGGCGAATTTGCCAATCTTGGTGTTCTCTGGCAAATGCCAAACGTCATGCACGGTGTTGGGCTGAAAACTCAACCCCCACCTGTGGACGTCGGGCCCTCATACCACCCTCATGGAGTCTGTTTCTGACCGTTTGAGCAGACACATGCACATTTGTGGCCTGCTGGAGGTCATTTTGCAGGACTCTAGCAGTGCTCCTCCTGCTCCTCCTTGCACAAAGGCGCTTGGATTGCGTCCTACCTGACAGGTCGCTCCTACCAGGTGGCGTGGCGAGAATCTGTCTCCTCACCACGCGCTCTCACCACTGGTGTCCCCCAGGGCTCTGTTCTAGGCCCTCTCCTATTCTCGCTATACACCAAGTCACTTGGCTCTGTCATAACCTCACATGGTCTCTCCTATCATTGCTATGCAGACGACACACAATTAATCTTCTCCTTTCCCCCTTCTGATGACCAGGTGGCGAATCGCATCTCTGCATGTCTGGCAGACATATCAGTGTGGATGACGGATCACCACCTCAAGCTGAACCTCGGCAAGACGGAGCTGCTCTTCCTCCCGGGGAAGGACTGCCCGTTCCATGATCTCGCCATCACGGTTGACAACTCCATTGTGTCCTCCTCCCAGAGCGCTAAGAACCTTGGCGTGATCCTGGACAACACCCTGTCGTTCTCTACTAACATCAAGGCGGTGGCCCGTTCCTGTAGGTTCATGCTCTACAACATCCGCAGAGTACGACCCTGCCTCACACAGGAAGCGGCGCAGGTCCTAATCCAGGCACTTGGCATCTCCCGTCTAGGGTTACTGCAACTCACTGTTGGCTGGGCTCCCTGCCTGTGCCATTAAACCCCTACAACTCATCCAGAACACCGCAGCCCGTCTGGTGTTCAACCTTCCCAAGTTCTCTCACGTCACCCCGCTCCTCCGTTCTCTCCACTGGCTTCCAGTTGAAGCTCGCATCCGCTACAAGACCATGGTGCTTGCCTACGGAGCTGTGAGGGGAATGGCACCTCAGTACCTCCAGGCTCTGATCAGGCCCTACACCCAAACAAGGGCACTGCGTTCATCCACCTCTGGCCTGCTCGCCTCCCTACCACTGAGGAAGTACAGTTCCCGCTCAGCCCAGTCTAAACTGTTCGCTGCTCTGGCCCCCCCCAATGCTGGAACAAACTCCCTCACGACGCCAGGACAGCGGAGTCAATCACCACCTTCCGGAGACACCTGAAACCCCACCTCTTTAAGGAATACCTAGGATAGGATAAGTAATCCTTCTCACCCCCCCCTCTAAGATTTAGATGCACTATTGTAAAGTGACTGTTCCACTGGATGTCATAAGGTGAATGCACCAATTTGTAAGTCGCTCTGGATAAGAGCGTCTGCTAAATGACTTAAATGTAAATGTTAAATGTAGGTAGCGGTCCTGCTGCTGGGTTGTTGCCCTCCACGTCTCCTGATGCACTGGCCTGTCTCCTGGTAGCGCCTCCATGCTCTGGACACAACGCTGACAGACACAGCAAAACTTCTTGCCACAGCTTGCATTGATGTGCCATCCTGGTTGAGCTGCACTAACTGAGCCAATTGTGTGGGTTGTAGACTCCGTCTCATGCTACCACTAGAGTGAAAACACAGCCAGCATTCAAAGTGACCAAAACATCAGCCAGAAAGCATAGGAACTGAGAAGTTGCCTGTGGTCACCACCTGCAGAACCACTCATTTATTGGGGGCATCTTGCTAATTGCCTATAATTTCCACCTGTTGTCTATTCCATTTGCACAACAGCATGTGACATTTATTGTCAATCAGTATTGCTTCCTAAGTGGACAGTGTGATTTCACAGAAGTGTGATTGACTTGGAGTTACATTGTGTTGTTTAAGTGTTCCCTTAATTTTTTTGAGCAGTGTATTTATATTGTATATTGTACAGAATAACAGTATATAATAGTTCTCCCCAAGTTCTGCAAAATGTCTAAGACATCCTGTAACCCATATAGCCTCTCCCAGTCCTCCTTCTGTGAGTTTCCCTGGCAACAACATTTTAATACATCCAAGCTCTCTCTGACAGCAGGAAACAACTAATCAGCAAGTAAAAACTCAGAAGTGGGTTTGACAGAGACTTGACCTTCCATTACAAGTATAGGGTCATATCGATGTGACCGAGTGTAAGCATCTTCTGACAGGTGGCTGGTTTCATCAGGTCTGTAGCAGCCTCGTGTTCTCAGAAAACCAGATAATCACGGTGGGATCCAGACTGAACGTCGTTTTCTGCCTTCTGATATTGTCTGAAGGGCACAACACTCAAAATAGGTTTTAACACACACACACCTTACAGCTGATCATAACATCATTGATGAACCCTTTAAAAGGTATGAGACTTTGGTTAAACCGTCTTTAATACATAGACATGGAGTCACTGGGCTCTTTAATAATGTAACACCAGTCAGTTGAATAATGTTTACATTACTGCTTTACTCATTTCATATGTACAAACTGCATTATGTTCTACTGTATTATATTCTAATGCATTCTGTTCTACTGTATTATATTCTACTGCATTCTGTTCTACTGTATTATATTCTAATGCATTCTGTTCTACTGTATTATATTCTACTGCATTCTGTTCTACTGTATTATATTCTACTGTATTATATTCTACTGTATTCTGTTCTACTGTATTATATTCTACTGTATTCTATTCTACTGTATTATATTCTAATGCATTCTGTTCTACTGTATTCTATTCTACTGTATTCTGTTCTACTGTATTCTATTCTACTGCATTCTGTTCTACTGTATTATATTCTACTGCATTCTGTTCTACTGTATTATATTCTACTGCATTCTGTTCTACTGTATTATATTCTACTGCATTCTGTTCTACTGTATTATATTCTAATGCATTCTGTTCTACTGTATTATATTCTACTGCATTCTGTTCTACTGTATTATATTCTACTGCATTCTGTTCTACTGTATTATATTCTACTGCATTCTGTTCTACTGTATTATATTCTACTGCATTCTGTTCTACTGTATTATATTCTACTGCATTCTGTTCTACTGTATTATATTCTACTGCATTCTGTTCTACTGTATTATATTCTACTGCATTCTGTTCTACTGTATTATATTCTAATGCATTCTGTTCTACTGTATTATATTCTAATGCATTCTGTTCTACTGTATTATATTCTACTGCATTCTGTTCTACTGTATTATATTCTACTGCATTCTGTTCTACTGTATTCTATTCTACTGTATTCTGTTATACAGTATTATATTCTACTGCATTCTGTTCTACTGTACGTATCAATGCAACTCTGACATTGCTCGTCCTAATATTTCTATATTTCTTAATTCCATTATTTTACTTTTAGATTTGTGTGTATTGTTGTGAATTGTTAGATATTACTGCACTGTTGGAGCTAGGAACACATGTCGCTACACCCGGCAATAACATCTGCTAAATATGTGTATGTGACCAATAAAAGGACATTTGAATTGTTTTGGCATCTATGTTGGTTATACTAATACCATCCAACCTCTCCTTGACTGGCTGGCTGACTGACTTACTGGCTGACTGGCTGGCTGACTGACTGACTGACTGACTGACTGGCTGGCTGACTGACTTACTGGCTGACTGACTGACTGACTGGCTGGCTGACTGGCTGGCTGACTGACTTACTGGCTGACCATCTGGCTGACTGGCTGGCTGGCTATCAGGCTGGCTGGCTGGCTGACTGGTTGGCTGACTGGCTGGCTGACTTACTGGCTGGCTGACTGACAGACTGACTGGCTGACTGGCTGATTGACTGGCTATCAGGCTGGTTGGCTGGCTGACTGGCTGGCTGGCTGATTGACAGACTGACTGGCTGACTGGTGAATGTCAGCCCTGCTATAGAGTCGGCAATCAATCAAACCCACCCCGCTGTAGATCACCATGGTGTGTCTTTATAACAGTCTTTAACCTTGAGAAGAGGCTATCTGCTCCCATCTCATTAAAACACAATCACACTTCAACCATCAGTCACACACACACACACACACACACACAAATGCACACACAAACACACTTTCCCCCTTTTTTGTACGGTGCTGCTACTCGCTGTTTATTGCACAGTCTACTAGTTTACCACCTACATCTACAGTACCAGTCAAAAGTTTTAGAACACCTACTCATTCAAGGGTATTCATTTATTTAGACTAATATATTTTATATTTGAGATTCTTCAAATAGCCACCCTTTGCCTTGATAACAGCTCTGCACATTCTTGGTATTTTCTCAACCAGCTTCATGAGGTAGTCAACTGGAATGTGTTTCAAATAACAGGTGTGCCTTGTTAAAAGTTAATTTGTGGAATTGCATTCCTTCTTACTGCGTTCGGTTGTGTTGTGACAAGGTAGGGGTGGTAGACAGAAGATAGCCCTATTTGGTAAAAGCTCAAATAAGCAAAGAGAAATGACAGTCCATCATTACTTTAAGTGAAGGTCAGTCAATCCGGAACATTTCAAGAATTCTTCAAGTTTCTTCAAGTGCA
The DNA here is from genome assembly GCF_021184085.1 of Oncorhynchus gorbuscha. Taxonomy (NCBI): domain Eukaryota; kingdom Metazoa; phylum Chordata; class Actinopteri; order Salmoniformes; family Salmonidae; genus Oncorhynchus; species Oncorhynchus gorbuscha. The sequence goes on from NC_060192.1 coordinate 41,598,697, forward strand.
GTCGAAAAAACACATCCAGCGCTATGATGAAACTGGCTCTCGTGAGGACCGCCACAGGAAAGGAAGACCCAGAGTTACCTCTGCTGTAGAGGATAAGTTCATTAGAGTTAACTGTCTCAGATTGCAGCCCAAATAAATGCTTCACAGAGTTCAAATAACAGACACTTCTCAACATCAACTGTTCAGAGGAGACTTGGTGAATCAGGTATTCATGGTCAAATTGCTGCAAAGAAACCACTACTAAAGGACATCAATAAGAAGAAGAGATTTGCTTCGGCCAAGAAACATTGTTTGTTGTGGGGTGCTTTGCTGATCATACACACTGATCAGGTAATGGACCTATTTACGATACACAACTGTCTGGAAAAACTTCAATGCTTCAGGAAAATGTGTTTCCCTGTCACTACTTAACGTGACCTTAGCAATCAGCAGAGGTGGGACCAAGTCACTATTATTCTAATCACAAGCAAGTCTCGAGTCACAAGGTCCGAGTCTCAAGTCGAGTTTCAAGTCGAATCCAAGTCGAGTCTCAAGTCGAGTCCAAGTAGTCCATTCTAAGAGCAAGTCGAGTCACAAGGTCTGAGTCTCAAATCGAATCCAAGTGGTCCATTTTAAGAGCAAGTCAAGTCAAGTCGAGTCCAAGTCGAGTCTCAAGTCAAGTCAAGTCGAGTCTCAACTCGAGTCTCAAGTCGAGTCTCAACTCGAGTCTCAAGTCGAGTCTCAAGTCGAGTCTCAAGTAGAGTCCAAGTGGTCCATTGTAAGAGCAAGTCGAGTCTCAAGTCAAGTCGAGTCTCAAATCGAGACTCAAGTCAAGTCTCAAGTCGTGTCCAAGTTTTGCATTCTAAGAGCAAGTCAAGTCAATTCGAGTCTCAAGTGAAGGGAAAATAAATCTATACATGCAATGACTCGTTTAACTACAAATCTTTGTCTATTTATTGAGGCAACCAGACAGCCCTTTTCATTATTTTGTCTACAACACATTTTGATAAGCCTATGTAATTGTAAAATAGGCACCTTGTATCAGTAATAAGGGCATGACGTCAGTAGAAGGACAGGCAGGTTGATGTGCTCAGTGTGGAGATTTATCTTGGTGATCCAATGCTGAAAGCCCCATATCAAAATATGCAAGTAGATTTAGTATATAGTATATGCCATTTAGCAGACGCTTTTATCCAAAGCGACTTACAGTCATGTGTGCATACATTCTACGTATGGGTGGTCCCGGGGATCGAACCCACTACCCTGGCGTTACAAGCACCATGCTCTACCAACTGAGCAGAAGGACCACCAAATATATATATATATACACGGCCCAAAGCCTGGTAGAAAAAGTATTTGTATCTTAACCTGTCCTATTTGAACGCCAAGACCTCACAGCCTCCCCTTTTAGAAACAATAAGGAATGTGTCTAACAGGAGCTCAAACAGCTCTGACATTATGAGTTTCTACACAATGTCCCCTGGGACCATACCATTACACGATCGGCAAATTATAATCAATGAATTGGTTCTACAGTGTAATTTCCACATCCCATTGTTATATTGGTACGTTCGTCTTAAATCAGACTTTAACGATCGATAATGATATTTTAACACCCTTGTGTACTGCACATGGAACAATCACTTTCTCTTATTCAACAAACGGACTCCAAACCTACTTCTATGAAGTGCTGAGGCCCCTATAACGTACAACTGGAGTGACAGAGAAATATATGACACGGAACGCCGACATTTCCCCCCGGGAAAACATGAACAAAGGAAACCCGACATTGAATTAAATAAACAGAATTTCCTCATGAGATTTGTGAACGTTTACGTGCACTGCATGCATCGTGTCCAATCACAGCAGGGTAAGAAATGATTGGCTAAATCAAAAGGAATCGTACACCCAAATAGGCCAATCATGAAACAGACATTATTAAATAGACCAATCATGAAACGGACATGTCTAAATAAGCCAATCATGAAACAGACATGTTTAAATAGACCAAACATGAAACAGACATTATTAAATAGACCAATCATGAAACAGACATGTTTAAATAGACCAATCATGAAACAGACATTATTAAATAGACCAATCATGAAATAGACATTATTAAATAGACCAATCATAAAAACAGACATTATTAAAAAGGCCAATCATGAAACAGACATTATTAAAAAGGCCAATCATGAAACAGACATTATTAAAAAGGCCAATCATGAAACAGACATTATTATATAGGCCAATCATGAAACAGACATTATTAAATAGACCAATCATGAAACAGACATGTTTAAATAGACCAATCATAAAAACAGACATTATTAAAAAGGCCAATCATGAAACAGACATTATTAAATAGGCCAATCATGAAACAGACATTATTAAATAGACCAATCATGAAACAAACATTTTAAATAGACCAATCATGAAACAGACATTATTAAATAGGCCAATCATGAAACAGACATTATTAAATAGGCCAATCATGAAACAGACATTATTAAATAGACCAATCATGGAACAAACATTATTATATAGGCCAATCATGAAACAGACATTATTAAATAGGCCAATCATGAAACAAACATTATTAAATAGGCCAATCATGAAACAGACATTATTAAATAGACCAATCATGAAACAGACATTATTAAATAGGCCAATCATGAAACAGACATTATTAAATAGGCCAATCATGAAACAGACATTATTAAATAGACCAATCATGAAACAGACATTATTAAATAGGCCAATCATGAAACAGACATTATTAAATAGACCAATCATGAAACAGACATTATTAAAAAGGCCAATCATGAAACAGACATTATTAAATATGCCAATCATGAAACAGACATTATTAAATAGACCAATCATGAAACAGACATGTTTAAATAGACCAATCATGAAACAGACATTATTAAATAGACCAATCATGAAACAGACATGTTTAAATAGACCAATCATGAAACAGACATTATTAAAAAGGCCAATCAAGAAACAGACATTATTAAATATGCCAATCATGAAACAGACATGTTTAAATAGACCAATCATGAAACAGACATGTTTAAATAGACCAATCATGAAACAGACATTATTAAATAGACCAATCATGAAACAGACATGTTTAAATAGACCAATCATGAAACAGAGATTATTAAATAGACCAATCATGAAACAGACATTATTAAATAGACCAATCATGAAACAGACATGTTTAAATAGACCAATCATGAAACAGACATTATTAAATAGACCAATCATGAAACAGACATGTTTAAATAGACCAATCAAGAAACAGACATTATTAAATATGCCAATCATGAAACAAACATTATTATATAGGCCAATCATGAAACAGACATGTCTATATAGGCCAATCAAGAAACAGACATTATTAAAAAGGCCAATCAAGAAACATACATTATTAAATAGGCCAATCATGAAACAGACATTATTAAATAGGCCAATCATGAAACAGACATTATTATATAGGCCAATCATGAAACAGATATTATTAAATAGGCCAATCATGAAACAGACATGTCTATATAGGCCAATCAAGAAACAGACATTATTAAAAAGGCCAATCATGAAACAGACATTATTAAATAGGCCAATCATGAAACAGACATGTCTATATAGGCCAATCAAGAAACAGACATTATTAAAAAGGCCAATCATGAAACAGACATTATTAAATAGGCCAATCATGAAACATACATTATTAAATAGGCCAATCTATTAGTATTTGTCAAACGGCCGTCAAGCATCTATCATCATTTCACCAGAATAAGAACCTGCACTTTCACCACCTTGTAAACCTCCCATCGTTTCCCCGAGGTCGAGTGGGGGTACCACACACTATATTATCGTTTGACTCCAAGTTTACTCTGATATGATGTTTATTATGTCAATATTTGTGCATAAAAGCGTTTTGACCGCCATTTCTTGCTTATTAATTAATTTTACGGACACAAAAAGATTGCACCGTGTTGAACAAACAAATTATCTGTTGGCATTTATAACATTTTACCAGAACTTCCTGTTTTCATCACAGCTTGTTCCCCTGTAGCTTGTTCCCCTGTAGCTTTTTACCCTGTAGCTTTATACCTTGTAGCTTTATACCTTGTAGCTTTATAGCCCTGTAGCTTTATACCTTGTAGCTTTATACCTTGTAGCTTTATACCCTGTAGCTTTTAACCCTGTAGCTTTATACCCTGTAGCTGTATTAGCTTTATACCCCTGTAGCTTTATACCCTGTAGCTTTATACCTTGTAGCTTTATACCCCTGTAGCTTTATACCTTGTAGCTTTATACCCTGTAGCTTTTAACCCTGTAGCTTTATACCCTGTAGCTGTATTAGCTTTATACCCTGTAGCTTTATACCCTGTAGCTTTTAACCCTGGAGCTTTATACCCTGTAGCTTTTAACCCTGTAGCTTTATACCCTGTAGCTTTATACCCCTGTAGCTTTATACCCCTGTAGCTTTATACCCCTGTAGTTTTATACCCCTGTAGCTTTATACCCCTGTAGCTTTATACCCCTGTAGCTTTATACCCCTGTAGCTTTTTACCCTGTAGCTTTATACCCTGTAGTTTTATACCCCTGTAGCTTTATACCCCTGTAGCTTTATACCCCTATAGCTTTATACCCTGTAGTTTTATACCCCTATAGCTTTTTACCCTGTAGCTTTATACCCCTGTAGCTTTTTACCCTGTAGCTTTATACCCTGTAGCTTTATACCCTGTAGCTTTATACCCCTGTAGATTTATACCTCTGTAGCTTTATACCCCTGTAGCTTTATACCCCTGTAGCTTTATACCCTGTAGCTTTATACCCCTGGAGCTTGTTCCCCTGGAGCTTTTTACCCTGTAGCTTTATACCCCTGTAGCTTTATACCCCTGTAGCTTTTAACCCTGTAGTTTTATACCCCTGTAGCTTTATACCCCTGTAGCTTTATACCCCTGTAGCTTTATACCGTGTAGCTTTTAACCCTGTACCTTTATACCCCTGTAGCTTTATACCCTGTAGCTTTTAACCCTGTAGCTTTATACCCCTGTAGCTTTATACCCTGTAGCTTTTAACCCTGTAGCTTTATACCCCTGTAGCTTTATACCCCTGTAGCTTTATACCCCTGTAGCTTTTCCCAGCTGGCACCCACATTGTCTCTATATTGTTGTAATTAATAATAACTTTGGACATGTATGTCTTCCTATCAAAGTAAGTACCTTATTACGTGATCATAATACAATTTCTGTATATTGTGTTATGTCGTTTCTGTGTGTAGGTATGGAGCATAATGGTCTGAAGGTAATAGTTTATTGATTTCCTGTTGAATTCAGTACCGGAGACAAGTCATGCATTCCGATTCTTGCATAGATTGTAATGGACACCTATGATGTGTGTAAAACACTTTGTTGAAGGTTGTACTGATTATGATGAGGGACGGATCGACATTTTCAGAACGCATACCTGGAGGAAAATGGAGGAGTGCTTTTTTTTGTTTTCTTCATTTTCAGTCAAGGGGAGATTTGAGTTATTTAAAGAAAAATCTATTCCAGGGGAGGGTCATGTAAATTGCAATTTATTGATAAAATATAAATATATTTCAGTGTTTTAGAATGAGTTGCTCATTAAGCTACGTGGTTGATGCCGCCCCTTATCTCCGAGTCTCTGCTGCGGTCTATTTACTATTTAGTGTGGTCTCAATCAGATGATACACGGTCTATTTACTATTTAGTGTGGTCTCAATCAGATGATACACGGTCTATTTACTATTTAGTGTGGTCTCAATCAGATGATCCACGGGCTATAGGATATTTAGTGTGGTCTCAATCAGATGATACACGGGCTATAGGATATTTAATGCGGTCTCAATCACATGACCCATAGGCTACAAGCTATAGGTTACGAAGTGCATGCTCGGAGAAGCACAGAGGAAAGTTATATTAATAAGATAGCTGCTGGGATAGCTGCATTACACATTGCAATGTATATTCCAACCCTGAGCCCCGGCCTGCTCTGCTCTTACTGATCCCAAACTGTTGTTATGTGTTGCTTTGACCAATGGCTGTGTTGTGTAGGTGGCTGTTCAGGAGGAGAGTCAAAGGTTTCTTCCCCAAAAAATATTTCCGATTAGACCTAGTCCAAAACAAATCATTTCCGATTAGGCCTAGTCCAAAACAAATCATTTCCGATTAGACCTAGTCCAAAACAAATAATTTCCGATTAGGCCTAGTCCAAAACAAATAATTTCCGATTAGGCCTAGTCCAAAACAAATAATTTCCGATTAGGCCTAGTCCAAAACAAATAATTTCCGATTAGACCTAGTCCAAAACAAATAATTTCCGATTAGACCTAGTCCAAAACAAATAATTTCCGATTAGGCCTAGTCCAAAACAAATAATTTCCGATTAGACCTAGTCCAAAACAAATAATTTCCGATTAGACCTAGTCCAAAACAAATAATTTCCGATTAGGCCTAGTCCAAAACAAATAATTTCCGATTAGGCCTAGTCCAAAACAAATCATTTCCGATTAGGCCTAGTCCAAAACAAATCATTTCCGATTAGGCCTAGTCCAAAAAAAATGATTTCCGATTCGGCCTAGTCCCAAAAAATAATCATTTGTACGAGCCTCTAGCCTGTGTTCCATTCAGTTTGAGAAGGAGAGCACGGAGATGAGAAGGTGGAACAGAGGGCAACTTTAATAACTTGCTACTACTATAATTGATTTTTATAAAAATATATATATATATGTTTCTTGCCCGTGATGTATTTATTGACCTCACAATAAGCTAGAATGAGCAACTTACACCGTAGCGCTGAAAGTCCAAGTTCATTCATTTAAACAGTCTTCATTTTAAATTAGACCTATTAGACTTTACTAACAACAAGAGGAGCTTTGTGTTGGAGCCCATTTCTTCCTGTTTAAGAAATAAGAGGTTGGCCTACCTGTTTGACAGACCACATTAGGCTGTAGGCTGTTATATCCATAGATTTGTAGGTCATTTCCTCCACCCACCAAGCACTCTTTAAATAGCCTACCTCCATGTCAGTGAAGGGCTGTTCAGTTAAAAACCAAGACTCAGTGAAGGGCTGTTCAGTTAAAAACCAAGACTCAGTGAAGGGCTGTTCAGTTAAAAACCAAGACTCAGTGAAGGGCTGTTCAGTTAAAAACCAAGACTGGAGTTGAGAGGTTATGATAGGGTATGAGAGGGTATGAGAGCGTATGAGAGCGTATGAGAGGGTATGAGAGGTTATGAGAGGGTATGAGAGGTTATGACAGAGTATGACAGGGTATGAGAGGGTATGAGAGGGTATGAGAGGGTATGAGAGGGTATGAGAGGGTATGAGAGGGTATGAGAGGGTATGATAGGTTATGAGAGGTTATGAGAGGGTATGAGAGGGTATGAGAGGGTATGAGAGGGTATGAGAGGGGTTATGAGAGGGTATGAGAGGTTATGAGAGGTTATGAGAGGTCATGAGAGGGTATGAGAGGGTATGAGAGGGTATGAGAGGGTATGAGAGGGTATGAGAGGTTATGAGAGGGTATGAGAGGGTATGAGAGGGTATGAGAGGTTATGAGAGGGTATTAGAGGGTATGAGAGGGTATGAGAGGTTATGAGAGGGTATGAGAGGTTATGAGGAGGTATGAGAGGGTATGAGAGGGTATGAGAGGGTATGAGAGGGTATGAGAGGGGGTATGAGAGGGTATGAGAGGTATGAGAGGGTATGAGAGGGTATGAGAGGGTATGAGAGGGTATGAGAGGTTATGAGAGGTTATGAGAGGGTATGAGAGGGTATGAGAGGTTATGAGAGGTTATGAGAGGGTATGAGAGGGTATGAGGGTTATGAGAGGTTATGAGAGGGTATGATGAGGGTATGGGGGTATGAGAGGGTATGAGAGGGTATGAGAGGGTATGAGAGGTATGAGAGGGTATGAGAGGGTCATGAGAGGTATGAGAGGGTATGAGAGGGTCATGAGAGGTTATGAGAGGGTATGAGAGGTTATGAGAGGTTATGAGAGGGTATGAGAGGGTATGAGAGGGTATGAGAGGGTATGAGAGGTTATGAGAGGGTATGAGAGGTTATGAGAGGGTATGAGAGGGTATGAGAGGGTATGAGAGGGTATGAGAGGTTATGAGAGGGTATGAGAGGTTATGAGAGGGTATGAGAGGGTATGAGAGGTTATGAGAGGGTATGAGAGGGTATGAGAGGTTATGAGAGGGTATGAGAGGGTATGAGAGGTTATGAGAGGGTATGAGAGGGTATGAGAGGGTATGAGAGGGTATGAATGGGTATGCCATAGACCTACCTTTTATTAAAGAAAATGGTAAAAAACAAAAAAAAAGCACAGGACGACACATTGTTAGCTTAAGATTTAGAATAAAATCAAACAGATCCAATTGTATGAAGTGATTTATACCAGCACTTTGGTCCGTGATGCTTTATGCTAGAAACAAGCTTTAAAATGCTAGAGACTATTGCATATTGGGATATCATTGTTTCATTTCTTTTACATTCAGAGGCTGACTTTGCTGAGGAAGTAATCTAATTATGTCACTATCAATTGATTAAGCTATTCACTTTCTGTACACTAGAAAAAGTTTAAACCCAGAGGGCTTTTAGGGGAAACACGTGTGACCTTCTCTTGTTGAGTTAAGACATGGAAGAAGAGCAGACAGCAGTTAAAGATAGACATTTTTTCTGCGTCAGTAGGTCTCTTCTGTCTGGGGTGGAAAGGTAGGTCCTACTCTGTCTGGGGTGGAAAGGTAGGTCCTACTCTGTCTGGGGTGGAAAGGTAGGTCCTACCTACTCTGTCTGGGGTGGAAAGGTAGGCCTACTCTGTCTGTGGTCTGGGGTGGAAAGGTAGGCCTACTCTGTCTGGTACTCTGTCTGGGGTGGAAAGGTAGGCCTACTCTGTCTGGGGTGGAAAGGTAGGTCCTACTCTGTCTGGGGGAAAGGTAGGCCTACTCTGTCTGGGGTGGAAAGGTAGGCCTACTCTGTCTGGGGTGGAAAGGTAGGTCCTAAAGGTAGGTCCTACTGTCTGGGGTGGAAAGGTAGGCCTACTCTGTCTGGGGAGGAAAGGTAGGTCCTACTCTGTCTGGGGTGGAAAGGTCTGGGGTGGAATGGCCTACTCTGTCTGGGGTGGAAAGGTAGGTCTGGGGTGGAAAGGTAGACCTACTCTGTCTGGGGTGGAAAGGTTGGTCCTACTCTGTCTGGGGTGGAAAGGTAGGTCCTACTCTGTCTGGGGTGGAAAGGTATACCTACTCTGTCTGGGGTGGAAAGGTAGGCCTACTCTGTCTGGGGTGGAAAGGTAGGTCCTACTCTGTCTGGGGTGGAAAGGTAGGTCCTACTGTCTGGGGTGGAAAGGTAGGCCTACTCTGTCTGGGGTGGGTAGGCCTACTCTGTCTGGGGTGGAAAGGTAGGCCTACTCTGTCTGGGGTGGAAAGGTCTGGGGTGGAGGTCCTACTCTGTCTGGGGTGGAAAGGCCTAGTCTGGGGTGGAAAGGTAGGCCCTACTCTGTCTGGGGTGGAAAGGTAGGCCCTACTCTGTCTGGGGTGGAAAGGTAGACCTACTCTGTCTGGGGGTGGAAAAAGGTAGGTCCTACCTCTGTCTGGGGTGGAAAGGTAGGCCTACTCTGTCTGGGGTGGAAAGGTAGGCCTACTCTGTCTGGGGTGGAAAGGTAGGCCTACTCTGTCTGGGGTGGAATGGTAGGTGGCCCTACTCTGTCTGGGGTGGAAAGGTAGTCTGGGGTGGAAAGGTGGGTCCTACTCTGTCTGGGGTGGAAAGGTAGGCCCTACTCTGTCTGGGGTGGAAAGGTTGGCCCTACTCTGTCTGGGGTGGAAAGGTTGGTCCCTACTCTGTCTGGGGTGGAAAGGTAGGTCCTACTCTGTCTGGGGTGGAAAGGTAGGCTCTATTCTGTCTGGGGTGGAAAGGTAGGTCTCTTCTGTCTGGGGTGGAAAGGTTGGCCTACTCTGTCTGGGGTGGAAAGGTAGGCCTACTCTGTCTGGGGTGGAAAGGTAGGCCCTACTCTGTCTGGGGTGGAAAGGTTGGCCCTACTCTGTCTGGGGTGTAAAGGTTGGCCCTACTCTGTCTGGGGTGGAAAGGTAGGCCTACTCTGTCTGGGGTGGAAAGGTAGACCTACTCTGTCTGGGGTGGAAAGGTAGACCTACTCTGTCTGGGGTGGAAAGGTTGGCCCTACTCTGTCTATGGTGAAAAGGGAGGCCTACTCTGTCTGGGGTGGAAAGGTAGGCCTACTCTGTCTGGGGTGGAAAGGTAGGCCTACTCTGTCTGGGGTGAAAAGGTAGGCCTATTCTGTCTCGGGTGGAAAGGTAGGCCCTACTCTGTCTGGGGTGGAAATGTTGGTCTACTGTGTCTGGGTTGGAAAGGTAGGCCCTACTCTGTCTGGGGTGGAAAGGTAGACCCTACTCTGTCTGGGGTGGAAAGGTAGACCCTACTCTGTCTGGGGTGGAAAGGTAGACCCTACTCTGTCTGGGGTAGAAAGGTAGACCCTACTCTGTCTGGGGTGGAAAGGTAGACCATGATAGTTGGTGAGATGGACACCAAGGAACTTGAAACTCTCGACTCGCTCCACTGCAACCCCGTTGATGTTAAGGGGGCCTGTTTAGCCCATCTTTTCCTGTAGTCCACAATCAGCTCCTTTGTCTTGCTCACATTGAGGGAGAGGTTGTTGTCCTGGCACCACACTGCCAGTTCTCTGACCTCCTCCCTATATCTCATCAGTGATCAGGCCTACCACTGTTTTGTTCTCAGCAAACTTAAGGATGGTGTTTGAGTCGTGATTGGCCACAGTCATGAGTGAATAGGGATTACATGAGGGGACTAAGTACACACCCCTGAGGGGCCCCAGTGTTAAGGATCAGCGTGGCAGTGTGCCTACTCTTACCACCTGGGGGGCTTCAGGAAGCCCCGGATCCAGTTGCAGAGGGAGATGTTTAGTCCCAGAGTCCCAGAGTAATTAGCTTAGTGATGAGCTTCGTGGGCACTATAGTGTTGAATGCTGAGCTGTAGTCAGTGAACAGTGTTCTCACATAGGTGTTCCTTTTGTCCAGGTGAGAAAGGGCAGTATGGAGAGCAATTGAGATTGCGTCATCTGTGGATCTGTTGGGGTGGTATGTGAATTGGAGTGAGTCTAGGGTGTCCGGGAGGATGCTGTTGATGTGAGCCATGACCAGCCTTTCAAAGCACTTCATGGCTGCCGACGTGAGTACTACGGGGCGGTAATCAGTTAGGCATGTTACCTTCAATGAAGACACTTACCAGTTGGTCCGCACATGATTTGGGTATACGTCCTGGTAATCCGTCTGGCCCATCGGCTTTGTGAATGTTGACCTGTTTAACTTCCTGATACTACCCACCCCGCATGCGGGAGCGTAATCATCGCCTCAAACTAATTAGCATAACGCAGCGGCCATAAATATCCCTAGAAAATGTTCCTATTCATGAAAATCACAAATTAAATATATTGAGACACAGCTTAGCCTTTTGTTAATCACACTGTTATCTCAGATTTTAAAAATATGCTTTACAGCCAACGCTAGACAAGCATTTGTGTAAGTTTATCATGGCATAATGCTATGCTAGGCTCTGCTACCAGCAGGCAACATTTTCACAAAATAAGAAAAGCAATCAAATTAAATAATTTACCTTTGAAGAACTTTGGACGTTTTCACTCAGGAGACTCCCAGTTAGATAGCAAATGTTCCTTTTTTTCAAAAAATATTATTTTTGTAGGTGAAATAGCTCCGTTTGTTCTTCACGTTTGGCTGAGAAATCGACAGGAAAATGCAGTCACTACAACGCCAAACCTTTTTCCAAATGAGCTCCATAATATCGACAGAAACATGGCAAATGTTGTTTAGAATCAATCCTCAAGGTGTTTTTCACATATCTATTCGATAAAATATCCACCGGGACAATTGGTTTCTCATAAGAAGCGATTGGAAAAATGGCTACTTGTGTACTTTACGCAAGATTTTCTGCGGGAGCCATCATGTGACCACTTGCTCAATGTGGTCCCTTACGGCTATTCTTCAACATAAATGCGTAAAAAGACATCACAATGCTGTAGACACCTTGGGGAATACGTAGAAAGCGTAAGCTCATTCGTAGCCAATTCACAGCCATATAAGGAGTCATTGGCATGCAGGGCTTTCAAAATATGGGGCACTTCCTGGTTGGATTTTTATCTGGGTTTCGCCTGTAACATCAGTTCTGTGGCACTCACAGACAATATCTTTGCAGGTTTGGAAACGTCAGAGTGTTTTCTATCCAAAGCTGTCAATTATATGCATAGTCGAGCATCTTGACGTGACAAAATATCCCGTTTAAAACGGGAACGTTTTTTATCCAAAAATGAAAATACTGCCCCCTAGTTACAAAAGGTTAAAGGTTTTGTTCACATTGGCTACTGAGAGCGTTATCACATAGTCATCCAGAACAGCTAGTGCTCTCGTGCACGATTCAGTATTGCTTGCTTCAAGCGAGAATAAAATACATTTAGCTCATCTGGTAGGCTCGCGTCACTGGGCAGCTCGCGTCTGTGTTTCCCTTTGTAGTCCATAATAGTTTTCAAGCCTTGTAAAGGTTTTCCTCCTCTTCGTCTGAAGAGGAGAGGTGAGAAGGATCGGAGGACCAGTATGCGGCGTGGTAAGTGTCCATGGTTATTTATTTAAACACAAAAACTGAACACTCCAAACAAAAAAATAAACGTAACGTGAATAACCGAAAACAGTACCGTGTGGTGTACAACACACGGAAACAACCACAAACCCCAACACAAAACAGGCTACCTAAATATGGTTCCCAATCAGAGACAACGACTAACACCTGCCTCTGATTGAGAACCATATCAGGCCATACATAGAAACGGACAAACTAGACACACAACATAGAATGCCCACCCAGCTCACGTCCTGACCAACACTAAAACAAGGAAAACACAAAAGAACTATTGTCAGAACGTGACATCCAACGAGCATCAGAGCTGGCATAGTAGAATTCAGTCTTAATCCTGTATTGACACTTTGGTTGTTTGATGGTTCCTCTGAGGGAGAAGCAGGATTTCTTTATAAGCGTCCAGATTAGTCTCCCGCTCCTTGAAAGCGGCAGCTCTAGCCTTTAGCTCGATGCGGATGTTGCCTGTAATCCATGGCTTCTGGTTGGGATATGTACGTATGGTCACTGTGGGGACGACGTCATCGATGTACTTATTGATGAAGCCGATGACTGACGTGGTGTACTCCTCAATGCCATCGGCTAAATCCCATAACATATTCCAGTCTGTGTGCTAAAACAAGGTGAAGAGATGGTTCGGATGAGACTTGTGTTATTCTGTTTGCTACTTCTGTGTCTGTCTGAACATCGCATACTAAAATAAACTGCTGACATTGAAGACATTGTAAAGACTGTTTGTACAAAATGTTTCTGTTAATTTAAAAATAAAACAATAAACAGTGGAGCCAGGTGGAGCCAGGTGGAGCCAGGTGGAGCCAGGTGGAGCCAGGTGGAGCCAGGTGGAGCCAGGTGGAGCCAGGTCAAACACTGACTGTTGCATTCATTGTAACTAGACTAATGAAGTGTTCTAATCACACAAGGTTTGCAGTTTTTCCTTCTTTTGAAGGATCACATCCATGTGTTCACACACTTCAAAGTTTTAAACATAACAATAGACCACTTAAACTGGTACAACACTTCCACTCACGGGTCACCAAGAATAACTACGTGAAAGCCACGCCCACACTTAGCTACGCCTCCCATATCATTTCCCAGTGTGATTTGGCTTTTCGAGTGAATTGTATAGTTACCACCCACAACTGTATTTCTTAGTGAACGAGAGATGGCAGTTGAATGTGTTTATTATAAGTCCTGTGGGCTTGATCTAATGAGTTCTTACTGTAGGCAATGCTATCATTAACCTGACATGTTTTATGACAATACTTAAATCACTTGTTCTTTATTTCGATGGCCTAGTTTCACCCTGTTAAAAAAAATACAATTGTGTCTAAACCTCCTGGTTTACAAGCCACATCAGGCGTGCAAGTCAAACTATGCTGGTTGTTGGAATTTTTATTCACCCTCAACCTGAGTTCAGAATGACTGTCAGAGTTAGGAACAAACATTTCAGTAATGGAGGCAGTAAATCTAACTAATTGATTGGATTAGTTTAGAAAAATGTATGTTATTCAGTTTTTGGTAGTATAATCAATCAAATTTACATGTAAAAACAAATATTAAAAACAGTCCCCCAAAAAAATCTAGCTGCAGTACAGCATTCTGGGAAATCTGATAATGGTGGTGGTGTTGATGGGAATGTTTAACTCTCCACAGACTAAAATGTACACAATCACACTCTCATACACAACACTGGTTATTAACACCAAAACGGTGGTTCTTTTACACCACCGAGTGTTCATTTCACTGTAACAGAGTGCATTAAACTCCTGCATCAACGCTGAAAATGTTACACTGAAAAAATCAACACTAGGTAACACTGGCCAATTTGCTGTGTACAATCAAAATGTGCTAATCAAAATGTGTGAATCTTTTGAACGTCTAACTCAACCCCATGGCCATTTAAACAGTGTCTATCCTATAGACAACCCCATGGCCATTTAAAGAGAGTGTGCATCCTATAGACAACCCCATGGCCATTTAAACAGTGTCCATCCTATAGACAACCCCATGGCCATTTAAACAGAGTGTCTATCCTATAGACAACCCCATGGCCATTTAAACAGAGTCCATCCTATAGACGACCCCATGGCCATTTAAACAGTGTCCATCCTATAGACAACCCCATGGCCATTTAAACAGAGTGTCCATCCTATGGACAATCGTTTGGCCATTTAAACAGAGTGTCTTATGGCTATTTGGACAAGGGGAGATGGTTCTACTGATTTGCTCTTCTCCTGGAACAGTCATGTTATGTTGGTGTTGTAACTTCTAAAATGGAAATGAATGAAGTAATGTAAACATGTTGATCAGTAACTACCAGTAAATATAATGCAGGAAATCGGGCACTGTAGTCATAAGAGTTTTGTAGTCCTCGCTCTGGTCGCCTAAAGAGAATGTCATTAAACCCAGCGTGAGTGACGATGGTGCCAAAATGAGATTAATTGCCCAGAACTGTGGGCAGGATGGATTTGGGGCTTCGAGCCAGGCTAGCCTGACTCCCCGCAGTGGATGGCATCCGGAGGTGTGCTAGGCTGGCGGTATGGACAGAGGTTGTGGCTTGTGTCCGGCTGCCGGCTATTTGTAAAATCCCAGGATCAAAGCTGACTCCCGGGGCTGGTAGGTCTGCCTCCAGCAGGGCAAAACTGTTTGATAACCGGATGGGTTTTTCCAGGATAGATGGAGACCGACCAGACTGCCTTCCTCCCGACCTCCTGTGTTT
This sequence comes from Oncorhynchus gorbuscha, assembly GCF_021184085.1. Classification (NCBI taxonomy): domain Eukaryota; kingdom Metazoa; phylum Chordata; class Actinopteri; order Salmoniformes; family Salmonidae; genus Oncorhynchus; species Oncorhynchus gorbuscha. Next base: position 41,614,112 of record NC_060192.1, read on the forward strand.
GGCTAGTGACCAGTCTCCCAGGGGCAGCGGAGTTGAGTTTACCATCTGTCCGCTGGACTGGAACAGATCAACGCCGCACGACTCATTGACACCCTGGCTGTAGGAGGTGTGATGCAGCTATAGGTCGGTGAAGTTTGATAGCAGGTCCTGCTTCTGCCACAGCTGTGCTAGCAACTGGAGAATCTGTTCCGGAAGCAACTAGATGCATTTGAAGCGTTTAGGGCAGATCAGTTTCACTAAATGCATTGGTAGGCTAGCACTAGCCAGCGGGCTATGCTAATCCAAAATGATAATCCAAAATGCTAATCCAAACACTAAACCCAAATGGTATAAAAAAAATAAAATGGACTCAAACAAAGAATTCACAAGGGCAACATACCAAACGGATGTGACGTTTGGGTAAATCAGGGCCATCTCGTACCTCGCTGTAATGAGACCTCCTCTCAGGTTTTATTAGCCTCTAGTGGCCCCAAGTGTGTGTGTGTGTGTGTGTGTGTGTGTGTGTGTGTGTGTGTGTGTGTGTGTGTGTGTGTGTGTGTGTGTGTGTGTGTGTGTGTGTGTGTGTGTGTGTGTGTGTGTGTGTGTGTGTGTGTGTGTGTGTGTGTGTGTGTCCCCAGATATTTTGTGGTTTTACAGCGAACACACATAAGCACACACACACACACACACCAAAGAGATCACTCCAGATCCAAGGCTAAATTTGACGTTTGTGCAGGTCCCCAGGGCTTCGGGAGAGGCTGTCAAAACCGGCCATTCAGGGGCACGAAAAATAAACTGGTGTTGAACTCACAGATCTCAGACCCGGAGCTCGTGGCTTAGACCCCTCCGTCATCGATCCACAACAATTTAGCAAGACCAGTCAGAATTGATGTCTAGAGCTTCTTCCCTTCCCCAAACCTTGACTTAACCAGTCAGAATTCATGACTAGAGCTGTTTCTGTTTGCCTACATTTTGTGACGTTTGTCACAGAACCTCATGGGAGACTAAGTCAGTTTACTCGTCAAAAATAGACGTTTGTCCACCGGGGTCGGGTCGTGAAGTCGGACTGTAATATCTTGTTACCCACACACCACAAAAACTGTCACGTCACATCACAACAGAAAGATGGAAGGATTGTTTTTTTTCCTCCTCAAATTTCATCTAAACAATCGATACCTTTATTTCCTCCAGCCGCGGCTCATCCCTTATTTCCTCCAGCCACTACTCATCCCTTATTTCCTCCAGCCGCGGCTCATCCCTTATTTCCTCCATCCACTGGTCATCATTTATTTCCTCCAGCCACTACTCATCCCTTATTTCCTCCAGCCGCGGCTCATCCCTTATTTCCTCCAGCCGCGGCTCATCCCTTATTTCCTCCAGCCACTACTCATCCCTTATTTCCTCCAGCCGCGGCTCATCCCTTATTTCCTCCATCCACTACTCATCCCTTATTTCATCCAGCCGCGGCTCATCCCTTATTTCCTCCAGCCGCGGCTCATCCCTTATTTCCTCCATCCACTGGTCATCAATTATTTCCTCCAGCCACTACTCATCCCTTATTTCCTCCAGCCGCGGCTCATCCTCATTATTTCCTCCAGCCACTATCCACTCCATCCACTACTCATCCCTTATTTC